>NW_014542028.1:232691-253142 GCF_000741045.1 Vigna radiata var. radiata | reverse complement strand
GTTTGTCCGCTCGATGAATAGATTAAGAATATTTCCTATACATTTTCAGGATCTTGCAATGCACTTTCAATGTATATACCTCTCACTTTGATTTTCCCTTCAAACCTTGCTGACCTTTATGTATTCTTTCACCGACAAGTTTGCCTAATTAAGCTAAGTACTTCATTCGTGGATGCAGTGCTTGGTTAANATTTAATTAGTCACACCTAATCGTTGTTAGTTCCATAGAATNCATATTTGNAGGAGGGTATGGTATAGGCTTCCCAATTTATATGACAGAACCTAACTAAAAGGGAAACATAGAGAATTGAAAACATATTATGAACAAGAAAGAAAATTTGATTCATTTCAAAGTCTTGGTAACTGGTGAGATTAAATAGGATCATGTGCAGAGGTCACAAATAATAATAGAGTTTAGTCATGGAGGAATTAATTACATTGTCTGCCATTAATTTCCTTTTCTTCGACATTTCTCTTCAGTTGAAAAGACAGCACTATTGCATACATATATATATATATATAACTCATACTTTTAGGAAGTAGTTAACCTAACTCATTTATTACAATAATTGCATCATCAGTAAATATAAATTTAATTATAATGACATAACAAAAGTTATAAATGTATTACATCATGATTTTTCACACAAATATAAATATATCATTTCTAAGATTTTATAGTTTTTCGGTTCATGTTGCTTGGAATTAGGAAGAGTAAAATTCCATGATGAGAGAATGGTGGGATAAATGTGATGGGAGGAGGGGAGACCACATGGGGTAGGCAATTATTTAGTGAGTTTAGAGGAATCAAAGAATTTTCTTAGTATTGAAGATGAAATGGGCTAACTCTACTTTTGGATATCCAATCTGTACTACTTCTAATGTAATTATAATTATAACCGTATGATGAAAAGAATATCCTTTACAATATATCACTGGCATGAAATATTCTATAAGATATATAGAAAAGGACATAATTACCTGCCAAGGCTTGGCAAAATCATCTAAAGCTTCTTTAACACAACTTTCAGCTTTATCCTAGATTGCAATATCTCATAGGTATTTCTATGGTCTCTAATGAAGTATCCCAGACATGAAATACTGATCTATAATTGAAAGAAAAAAAAAACGATTGATTCGAAAAAACTTTCTATGCTTCTCCTTAACTGGGAAGCAGGATAGAAAGACATCAAATTTGTTGTAGAGGAAAAAGGGTTTACAAAGATTTATCTTACATAAATTTAAAGATAAAATCACATGGAACTCCTTGCAGAAAATGTGCATCATCCTCAGCAACATTTAAATCAAATGTCATTAACAGTATGAAACTCAACAACATAGACAACAGAAAGTAAAGATAACGAAAATGCACCATACACATGCCTGCGAAATTTAAAACCTGAAGAACCTAGCCACAATAATGCATAAAAATGTATGTGCTCCTGCCTCGGTAACTTGACATGAAAAATAATGAATCTGTTGGTTCTATGTACTAAGCAACAAATTAATTTTATTCAATTAACCCAATAAAAAGTTGACCCCCTTCCATAAAAACTAATGTCAATCCTCATACAGAGACGAATGAAATACAACATTTGGTGTTTTCCAAACTGAATCCGAAAACATAACTCTCTGTCACACACCCTTGCCCCCTTTTTTCTAGGGCTTTCGAACAAGAATAAAAAAGAAAACCAAAGACAGAGAAATTAAAAAGAAGGAAGGATTACAGTGAGGACAAACCTCTGATGCTTCTCACTTCGCTGATAACGATTAAGTCCCTGTGCCAACCATGGAGTTCTCTTTTTCTTTATTCTTTATCGCTCGCTCTCTCCCTCTCGACCATGCAAATCAAAGGAATGAACAACGGAACGAAAAAGGAACTCAATTTTCAATCAGTTTTCACACACTGCAAAGACAATTTTGCCCTTAATGACAAATGAGTGACATTGGGTCCATATCATCAATCAAACAAAATATCAGCAGTTGGCTACAGTCTTAAAGGGAAAAATCCTAAAAAAACTTGTCAGTGATCTGAAGCGCACAGATGATAGATGAAGCATGAAGGGCCATATGATTCTTCTGCATCCAGAGCAGATATACAAGTAGACAGTAAAGCAGTAAAAAGTGTCAAGTTGAAAGAAAAAATGTTAAATGAAAATGTGTCTACGAAATCATTAATGAGCATGAATATGAGAGACACATGTAGAAGACCATAATAATGTGGAAGGTGTCATAGAAGATGTACAGAATTGACTCACTACCTATTCTATGGCTTCAAACAATTAACAACTCGGGGCATTGAATTTCTAGAGCGGCCAGCGAGTACATATAATTGAACCATTGAAAGTAGGAACTTAAGAAGAAAACCCAAAAGGTGAGAACTGAGATGTATATATATATATATATATATATATATATATATATATATATATAGTCTGCAAGTCTAATAAGATTGACATATATGGAGGATATAAAAAGGTACATACATACATAAAGAAAACTATGAATAATGCGTTGCTTTTGGTTCCTCACAGTGACGATGATGGCTTCCTTGTATATTCATTCATTGGTTCGTTCATTCACTCGCACTACCACTTTTTAGCCACATTTCAAAACTAAAAATATATGCTCCTCTTGTAAACACTCCATATCAATTATCATAAATTCATACTCAGTAATAACATGCTTTAATTTTTATCATTCATACCTTTTTATGAATTTTTTAGAGAATGGACCATATCAGGACAGAGCCAAAGCTATCTACAAAGACCTGAGAAGCAATTTCATACTCGTTGATGAAAACGCTGCACCAATTGAGACTGGGAAGAAGATAACCCACTAAAGTGATGCAGAATGAACTCAATAAAACGCTGCACCAAATAAAAGCACAAAGAGTTGTAGAACGATGTACCTTCGTGACGTTATGAGCTCCGTTGTCTGCCGGTCCGCAAAACCCCCGTTGCAGCTTCGTCCACCGACTGCGAATCTGAAAGGAAAAGGAAACACGGGCAATCCAAAGGAGAAATGAAAGAAATGAATGACAATAGGAAATAGAAGAAGGAAGAAAGGAAGATTGCATACCTGCGAGGGAGAAAGCGGATGGAATGAAAGGGGAACTGATGAGGGAACTGATTTTAGGGTTCAGGAAGGGAGAAATTGAATCAGAAATTAGACGAAAATATTGGGTTTAAGCAGATAGGTTTAAGATACGAAGGGAATAAAATTTTAGGATAGTTAAAAGAAAACTTACTCTACAATTTTTAGAGGGAAAAATGTAAAAGAATTAGAAAATGATGAAAAAAAATATATTATTATTTGAGGAGGTTATAAACCTCTCTTAAAAGGAATTAAAACTCCCACAAACATTGTCAATTAGATAATTTAAATTAAACATCTTAAGTTGTGTTAATTTGAGGGGGTTTTTTATACCCTCCCCAAAATAACCCCCTCTAAATAAGATTTTTTTTTGTAGTGACAAGATCTTGAAATCTACCCGGAAGAAGCCCTTTTGTGAAAATATCTGCTATTTGAAGTTCTATAGGAACATGAGTTGTAATCACAAAGCCTCTGTCAAGATTATCTTTGATGAAATGTCTGTCACTTTCAATGTGTTTGGTTCTGTCATACTATACTGGATTATGGGCTATGCTCATAGCAGACTTGCTGTCATAGTGTAGTTGCACCGGGTGCTCCACTTTGACTTTAAGATCATCCAAGATGATTTTCATCCAGAGTCCTTCACATATTCCTTGAGCAAGGGCTCGAAATCCAGCTTTTGCACTAGAACGGGATACTCTATCTTGCTTTTTGCTTCTCCATGTTACCAAACTATCTCCAAAAAATACACAATACCCAAAAGTAGATTTTCTGTCAGTAATAGAATCTGCATAGTCATCATTATTATATATCTTCATATTCAATGTGTCTTCCCTTTTGAATAATAGCCCCTTTCCTGGACTTGACTTCAAGTATTGGAGAATTTTTTTAACTGCTTGCATGTGTCTCTCTCTTGGATTAAGAATAAATTGGTTCACTACACTAACTGCATAAGCAATGTCTGGTCTTGTGTGTGATAGATAAATCAATTTTCCCACCAATCTCTAATATTGGGCCTTCTCTACAGGAGCACTTTCTTCACTTCCAATTCTTTGATTCCATTCTATAGGAACAGTTGAGGTTCTACATCCCAACTTTCCTGTTTCTTTGAGGAGATCAAGTACATATTTCCTTTGGGAGATGAAAATTACGTTCTTGGAGTAGGCAACCTCTATTCCAAGAAAATATTTGAGTTTTCCTAGGTCATTCATTTCGAATTGAGCTGCCAATTTTTCTTTTAATGCCAATTTTTCTGTTTCATCATCTCCTGCAATAATCATATCATCCACATAGACAAGCAATAAAGTGAGTTTACCTGTAGAAGAGTGCTTTATGAATAGAGTATGATCTCNTTGGCTTTGTCTGTATCCCAAGGAAACCATTGCTTTTGTAAATCTTCCAAACCATGCTCTAGGAGATTGCTTAAGACCAACCATACAATGCTTTCTTCAGGAGACATACCTTGTTTCTTTCATTTATTACTTCAAAACTTGGGGGGGATCTCCATGTACACTTCCTCATCTAGATCTCCATGAAGAAAGGCATTCTTCACATCCAACTGGTGTAAGTCCCATCCAAAATGGGCAACCAAGGTGAGAATAACTCGAACTGTATTCATCTTTGCCACTGGCGCAAATGTCTCCTCATAATCAATCCCATATGTTTGGGTATATCCTTTTGCCACCAATCTAGCTTTATATCTTTCTATTGTCCCATCTGCCTTATGTTTCACTGTGAATATCCATCTACACCCTACTGTCTTCTTGTCTCTTGGCTTATCAACAATCACCCAAGTTGAATTTTTTTCTAATGCATTCATCTCTTCTTTCATGGCTTGATTCCAATGTTTAAGTTTCATGGCCTCCTAGGTTGAGGTAGGAATTTATGTGGCATTAATGGCAGTAATAAAACTTTTGTGCTTATCAAAGAGATTGTTAGTGCAAACATACTGAGAAATAAGATATTTAGCACATGATCTTCTTCCCTTTCTTAATGCAATGGGTAAATCCTCAGTAATACTTACCTCCTCCTTATTGATTTCTTCAAGGATCCTCACCTCCGGATCAGACAATTTTTCTTGCTCTAGAGTCGAAGTGGGTTGTTCTCTTCTTTCATATTTTTGCCAAAAAAATTGTCTTCCTCTTCTTCCTCACTGTGGACTATGGTAGCTTCATTGCTCAGGTCTTGGGCATCCTATAAAGACAAACATGGTAATGACAAGAAGGAGAGTTCATCCACTTCAAGTGCCTTCTCCCCCTGAAGTGGTGGACTGACATAAAAGGATTTTGTTTCATGAAAGGTGACATCCATGGTGATAAAGATGCGACGACTTTGAGGATGATAACATTTGTACCCTTTTTTATTAGAAGGATACCCAATAAAGACACATTTAAGAGCTCTGGGATCTAATTTACCACGGTTAGGACGATGAGAGTGAACAAAAACAACACATCCAAAGACTCGACTAGGTAGACTCGTTATTAGGGAAGAAAAAGGAACAAAAGACAATAGAGACTCTATAGGACTAATGAAATTATTCTTAAGTCTTAATTAGTTGAGGTATTACATGACTATTCAGTGTCGTGAGTCTTTTGGGATACAATACTTGGTCTTACCAATTGATATTACTTAATATGATTTAGTACACTTGTCGAGGTCTTAACAAGTTTTTGGTATCGTTGTCGGGGACTTGTGGTTTAAACTATAGTTTTGTGCGATTCTTAACCAATTAGACTTGATTTTATTGTTTTTGAATTTTGTTCTTTTGATTATTTTTTTTGGGGCTAATTGGGTGCTCTAGTGTTTTGTTCTCTAGTGTATGCAGGGTACAATTCAGAGTAGAAGCACAAAATTATCTGAACCTCTTCTTATAAGTCTGGATGAAAGTAGAAGAAGAAGGAGGAACAGAATGTCCAGAGAACTTTTCCCTTTTCCTGAGACTTTTCAACTGCCTTCACCTCAAATATTTGACCAGGAAACAGAATATATGGCCGAATATCAGAATAATAGACGTACCCTGGCGGATTATGCAATAGTTATTGGCCCTCATCATTTTAACAGTATTGCAAGGTCAAGGGTTAATGCTGCAAACATGGAGATGAAGCATGCTCTTATTCAACTGGTGAAGAGCAACCAATTCAATGGATTATCTCATGAAAATCCATATTAGCATCTGACCATGTTCAATGAAATATGCCATACAGTGAAGATCAATGGTGTGCCAGATGAGGCTATTAGACTTAGCTTGTTCGCTTTTTCTTTGGGAGGCAATGCTAAGATGTGGCGTAATTCATTCCCATAGAATAGCTTCATTGAGTGGGAAAATTTGGTGACAAAGTTTTTGAGTAAATATTTCCCTCGGTCTAAGGTAAATAAAGGTAAGCAAGAAATTTCTTCTTTCAGACAAGGCATGGACGAAACGTTAGGTCAAGCGTGGGACAGATTCAAAGGTTTCTTGCAGAAGACGCCCATACATGGATTTGATGAACCTACGGTGGTCATTCTATTCCTTGGAAGACTAAGCTCACAGACAAAATTGATGTTGGATGCCTCAGCTAGAGGTAATATCAAATATAAGACTCTCGAGGAAGCCTATGAGTTCATTGAAAATATGGCTACAAATGATAATGAGATGCACAACGAAAGAACTCAACTTCAACAGAAAGGAGTGCTTCAATTACAATCTTAAGATGCTCTGTTGGCTCAGAACAAAATTATGACTCAATAATTAGAGACTGTGATGAAGAAAATCTCTCAATTGCCTAAAGAGTTGTAGAATGTCTCACAAGTTCAACATCAACTTTGTGAGCTATATGGTGGAGATCATATTAATGGTCAATGTGATATACTAGCCAATACCCAAGAAGAAGTCAATTTTATAGGTAATCAAGTTTGCCCAGGTAGTTACAACCAAGGGTGGAAACCTCACCCAAGCATGAGTCAAGGGCAAGCTGGACAATTCAATAAATCGCCACAACAACAATGACAACCACAACCCTCTTTATCAGACAAAACTACAAAGCTAGAAGAAACACTCCAACGATTCATGCAAGTATCTATTTCTAATCATAAAAGCACTGAAGCTGCTATTAGAAATTTGGAGATACAGGTTGGTTAACTGGCGAAGAAGTTGGAGGATAAGTCTGAAAAGAATTTTGGAGCTAATACTGAAGTTAACCCTAAAGAGGAATGTAATGTTATTATGCTTGTAAGTAGTGAGATATTAACAGAGAAAGAGAGAAAAGAAAAGAAATTTGTTGAGAATGAAAAAGATGAGCTAAGAGAAGAAGAAGAGAGGAAAGATGAGGCTTTAAGAGAGAAAAAGAGAAGAAAGATGAGAGGGAGAAAAAAGAAGAAGAAGAGGGCGAGAGAAAAGAAAGAAAAATTGAGAAATCTTTTCCTTATCCTAAAGTTCATTCTAGAAAGGAAAAAGAGAAACAATTAGGGTGTTTGAAGGAGATATTTAAGAAATTGGAGATTATTATTCCATTGACTGAAGCATTGCAACAAATCCCTGCTTATGCGAAATATTTAAAGAAGTTCCTCAAAAAGAAGGAATATTTAGATGAGGAGACAATTCAAGTACAGGGTAATTGTAGTGTTATTCTACAGAAGACGCTTCCTCCCAAAGTCAAAGATTCAAGAAGTTTTACTATTCCTTACACTATTGGGAATTATGATATAGGGAAAACTCTAATTAATTTAGGGTCTAACATAAATCTGATGCCCCTATCTATGCTTAAGAAAATTGGTGGTCTTTAGGTCAAACCTATAAAGATGGTGTTGCAAATGGTGAATAGGTCTACCAAGAATCCCTGTGGTGTAGTGGAAGATGTTGTGGTCCAAATTGACAAACTTAAATTCCCGGTGGATTTCGTAGTGATGGAGATGGGGGAAGATTTGAAGATTCCTATCATTCTTGGAAGACCATTCATGAAGATGGCTAAGGTTGTCATCAATGTAGATGATGAAGTTCTAACACTTAAAGACCAAGATGATGAGGTGACTTTCAATGTCTTCAATTATGAGCAGCCGATTCAAGTGAAGAAGACTAGTCATAAAGTTGCAGATGAAGATCTACCAGTGACTAGTGTATCTGATCGAGCTGGAAAATCAGTTAAGGAAGGTAAAAATTGTTTCTTTTCACAGGTGAAGGAAGAGGAGAAAGATAATAAAGAGAAGCTAGTTCATCAAGACTCGGTGTGTGAAGATGAAGAATTCAAACCTGGAAAACCAGTCAAATACAAGAACATGTTATGGGTTGTTAAGGAGATTAAAGCGAATGAAGTTATTGAGATTGAAGCTCCATATTCTAGAAGAGTCAAGTTGGTGAACAAGAAGTTGCTGAAGATATGTTGGTGTGATGGAAGCAAGAGGAACAACAACATCAAAGATTCGAACTGAGCTTAATAGTGTCAAGCTAATGACGTTAAATAAGCGCTTGTTGAGAGGCAGCCCAGTGTTTTAAAAACTTCAATTTTTAGTTTGTTTATTTATTTGGTGTTTTGATGTAATTTAAATTGAGTCAAATTTAGTTTTTAGGGTTATTTGTTTTGAAGTTATTTGGTGTGTTTGGTTACGTGGTGGTATGATCTAGTATGCATATGGGATGTGTTAGTGGATGAATGGTTGTGATGTACATATATAGGGAGCTTTAATTGTTTTAATTGTGAGATGGTGAACTTTGAATTGGAGAGTTAGAAAGTTTTGAAAGTGCATTGAAACTGTCATTTTATACATTCAAAGTCTTTCCTCTAGAGTTGAACAAGTTTCTTTAGAGAAAACATGTCAAATTGGGCTAAATTGAATGATTAAAAATGTCATAATTTCAAAACCAATGGTTAAGTTGGGAGAAAATTGCAAAAATTTAAAAAATTTGGGTTGAAGCTGAGGGTCGGGCCTAGGGACGCCCAAGGTAAGCAGAAAAGGGGAAGGTTGTAACACCGTATGACGCTGAGCGCCCCTGAGTCACGCTCAGCACCAACGCTGCGGGTTGGACTCTCTTGGGTTTTTGGGCTCAACGTAATTAGGCTCAACCAACCCCCTTAACCTTAAAGGACTCGACCAAACCCTCACTTTTCACTCTCACACTTTCCAGCTGCACCAAACCTTTGCCCTAGAGCTTTCTCTCACTCTCTCCTTTCTTCCCATCGCCAAAAATCATCCTCTCCACTCACATTTTCTTCCATACATCTAAGCTTGGGGTGGTTTTCGAGTTTTTGTTGTTAGGGTTTACTCAAGACCTAAGTTTTCCCAATCTCTTTGTACATCTTTCAAGTGGTTCTCTTCACTCAAGTAGGCATCTTGCATCTTCACTTTTGTTCTTGAAAGTTTTGATTTTTTGATGAAGATTGATGTCTATGCATGATACAATGTTGGTATTGTTGTTTAAACTATGTTGTGATGGATTATTGCTGATGAAAACACTCTGAAAAGAACTATATATAAGGAAAAACCATTAAGACACAACTTTTTGGTTACTGTCATGACGTTGAGGGCCCCTAAGTGGCGCTCAACGTCAACAATGTTGTTTGTTTGTTGTTGTTTGGTTTCTTCTGTTTTGGGTTGGTGCAAGTGGCGTTGAGGGCCCACTGAGTGGCGCCCAACGCCAGACAAAGGTGAGTTTTTGCATGTTTTAAATTGTATTTCGAGTCTTATGTGCTTAGGTTTGATTTCCTCTATGATTATATGATTGAAGATAGGAATCGTGTTGCCATATGGAATGATATTTGTAACCTCTAATGAGTTTGGAATGATTGAATTGTTATTTTATATGACTCATTGGTGGTATGCTTTTTGTATATTTATGGTGCAGATATGGCATCCTCATCTGGTTCTAAACGTTTCAAGACTATTGCTACAAATACAAAGAAAGGAAGGAAAAGGAAGGAGCAAGTCTACTCAAACAAATTCCTTTCACATATGCACGAAAGGCATTTTCAGACGGTTCAGAACCAATGTTTGCTGATGGAGAGGAAAATGGGATTGATACCTCCCGTGGCTCCTCAATTTGAAAGGGAGTTGGGGAGAAGACAATGGGAGAATCTGGCTTCCTATCCTGCACTTGCCAACATTGTAGTAATAAAGGAGTTTTACACAAATGCAAGGGCGTTTGGTGTTGATCAAGAGATGTATACCAATTATGTGAGGGGCAAGAGGATCCCCTATGACGTTGTTACCATTAATACTTTCTTGGGCACTGAATGGAGAGGAGAATAGTGTCAGTTTGCTTTTGGAATGGAGGAAGATATAAATTATGCTGAAGTGGAAAGGACCTTATGCATTCTAGGGGGCCATTTTCAAAGGAATAGGCAAGATGTGCCTATTCATATAAGGAGGTCATGACCTCCTTGGCCAAGTATTGGATGGTATTCACACATGCATTATTCAACCCTGCTCTCATGTCTCAGACATTACGATACATAGAGTCATCTTCTTATATTGTGTCCTCAGAGGCTTAAACATCAACGTGGGGCAAGTTATAGCGAATGAAATCAAATAGTGCGCCCATGCTGCAAGTAGCAAGTCTCCTTTGGGGCACCCATCTCTCATCACACACCTTTGTGAGAGCAGGGGTGAACACATCCTACTATACCCAGTACTGCATGCTGGATGAAGAGGGATTGCCAGTACCAGCACCTCAGCCTCCCAGGGTCCACAGGAGACCACAACAGGCTCAGCAAGGTCAATCTCATGATGCTGCCCTTTTTCAAATGAGAGACATGTATATGTCATTAATGGAGGCAAGGATGGAGGCATTATACCGAGGTGAGAAGGCATTACTGATGAGCATGACATATGTCGTTCTTGAGCTACAATTTATGTCTCACGATGATTTCCTAGCCTATGTTGCATGGCCTAGTTATCAGGCTCAGTCTAGTGGAGGAGTTGGAGTATCTGGAGCTGCAGTTATGGAGGAGGAGGATGATGATGAGGATAAGGATGAAGATGAAGAGGAAGATGAAGACGAAGATGAGGACGATGGTGAGGAATCAGATAACAGCAGGGGCTGATCATTCACTTGATACCATCTACTGATGGATGCTAGGATGCTACTAAAACAGGATTTTTCGCTTTCTTTATTTCTTATGCATTTTTTTAACTATATTTTGTTTTTAGTTTTAGCTTGTTGTTGTACTTGGTTTAAATGAATAATGTTGCAATGGTTTGATTATATGATGATTTGTTTGATGAGTAATATTGTCTTGTGCTGCTTTATTGTATTGATTAATGCTGAGATAATGATTGGTTTAGCTCTTAAGCATAGACATGTGGTTGCTCATAACTGTTTAAGACAAATGCATGATTTAAACTATGATTAATATGCTGGGCAGGATGTTTATCAAAATTGTGGAACTTGAGTTAGCTTGTGAGAGGTTGGACTCCAGAGTTTTTGTTGATTGAATGCTATTACTTTGGACTCATAATTGATTTTGCCTGAATTTCTATGATTGAACCACTTGCTTGCTTGTTACACATGATCAAGGCCATTTGTTCTTTTCCCTTGTAAGCCAATGCCAATAGTTTGACCCAACAAAGAACAATGTTTGTTCTATCCTTGAGCCTAAATATGTGAAAAACCTTTTGAAATCCTTGCCTTGAGTTGAGTAGAGTATGTTTGTATGGTATGGAGAATGGTTCAAGTTTGGGGTTGGTTGGAAATTGAAAAATTGTGAAAAGAAAATAATGAAAAATAAAGCATTGAGCAAAGCAAAAGTAAAAGAAAAGAAAAAGAAAAGAGAAGAAGGAAAAGATGGATAAATGAGCTCAATGAATGAAAAGTTGGGATTAAGATGAGAATGGTTTCTCAAATGAAAAAGAAAAAATAGTGATGTTAAATGATGAAATTACTATTTACTCTCTTGACTCAAGGAATTTTGTTGTCTAGAAAAACCAATTTTCTTCTTAGCCTAGCCACGTTACAAGCCTCGAAAAGTCCTTGTGATGATAACTTTCTTGTGAGTGTGTTTGATGTTGCTTAAATGAAAGGAAAAGTTGATTTATGTAACATTGTGATAGTAGAGTGAAAGAGTTACCTCATTATTACACCTTTGAGCTTGAGTGAAACACTTTCGTTGGTGAGGAATAGTTCCATGCATTATAGGATAACATTCTTACTTGGTTGTTGATCATTCATAAGGTTTGCAAATGTTGTATATTCTTTGAGTATGTGAGCATAATAGTTGAAGCTTGATTGGCTAAGACATCATTACATCTTAACTAATTTCTATGATGAGTAGACATGAGTAATTTACTTGTCTTAGAAGAAAATGTTTTTTGGTGTGTTAAACCATTGTAGTGTTGTTATTTTATTTAGGCTAAGTTACATTTTGTTTTTCTTGAGGACAAGCAAAGTTTCAAGTTTGGGGTTGTGATAACGGTTGAATTTACCGTTATCTGTGATTCAATTTTGATACTAAATTAACCCTTTTTTACTTAGAAACTATCTTGATTCCTTGTTTTGAGTTGAAATTGTGTGAATAAGATAGTTAAGGTTATACTTGATGATTTTTATTACTAATTCCCTTGATTTTGTATGTTATTGGAATGATATGGAAGAGGAGTCAAAAGGACTAAAAAAACACTGGAAGAGAAGGCTACAGAAGGTCTCAAGACGACTGGTTGCCCTTTTTTGGGGCCCTCGGCGCAAGTGCTTGCGTAACCACGCCTGGTTGCCCTTTTCTAGGGCCCCTAGCACCAACTGTCTCACATGGGCTCCTGGTTGCCCTCCTTGGGGCGCTGAGCGCCAGACTCCATGTGTTGTAGAACGCTTGGTTGCCTCTTTCAGGGCCCTCAACGCCACTCCTCGCACACCAGCGCCCGGTTGCCCTAAGTGGGGGCGCTAAGCACTAGTGTGTTTGGCCTTAGACCTTGTTTTTGATATATTTATGGACTTGTACACGTTAGGGTTTGTATCTTTTGATGGCTAAAGAATAGAAAAACATTTTTCGCCCCTTTCGAGGCAAATTAGGGATGCGAGAGCTCTCCTCTTCTCTTTCTAGGATTTTTATCTCTTTCATTCCATTGTACACCTAGGTTCTCCATGACGATGGAGAACTAAACCTCATTTGTTGTTGGGGAAGATGTAACCTTTAAACTCTCATGTATTTGAATATGTTCTAAACTATTTTATGCTTCTTTCATTGAATGTTAGTGATTTTCTTCTATTCGAAATGCTAGTTTTGTTTTAGCTATTCATGACTTGATATTTGATTTGTCTGAGTATTGGGAAATATCTTACGAATTATGATCTGGAGAATTTCACCCAGGAAACTATTGCCTAGACATAGAGATAGAATGTTTAGTTGTCTTAAGCTTATGTTCGTAATGCATAATTAATTATTAGGGATGCAAGACATTGTGGTCTAATAATTGAGGATAGGCATTTTACGTCGAGACATCGGGTTCTAAGTAATTTAGAAAGTGACATTAACATTCTAATGAAGAAGATGAATTCTTATATGCATGAAAGTGATTAGGTGAAATCTAAACCCCAACAACATAATCATCTCATATTATCAACATCGTTCATTCATTTGTGTTTTATCCTCAATTGGTCAATTTGCATTCATATTTACTTTTATTGCATTTGCATTTTAAACCAATGAAATTGTTCTTAAGTCTTAATTAATTAAGGTATTACATGACTATTTAGTGTCGTGAGTCTTTTGGGATATGATACTTGGTCTTACCATTTTATATTACTTGATATGATTCAGTACACTTGTCGAGGTCTTAACACCGGTCAGCGAGCTAATACTACCTTAACCGGCCGGCCATGACCAACAGGTAAGCATTTAGCCATAATTAAGGTAAAACGTTGATTAAGGGTGATTGGGCTGTGATTGGGCCTAGGATTAATGTTTACTAATCTAAAGCGCATAACGAAAACTCTAAATATAGGTTGAAGGTAAGAGGTAGGCAGACTCATTAATTGCCTGTTTATTACAGTACCTAGATTACCATACGGACAGTTATTGATTTTGATATCGAAGAATCTTTGACAGGTACACTGTCGAACTAAAGACAAAAGATTGGAGACGACGATCGAACGGAACTTGAAAGAAATTATGCGGAAACTTGAGTAACTCGACCCATACCATAACATTGTGCAACCTTAAAATTTGTTTTCCTACTACAAAACTACATGACTAATTCCATGAGAATCGTTTCGACCACCAATCCTCCTAATAGGTCGCGCACCGATTGAAACATTATATCCTCTCCCTATACAGAACAAATACAGATCGTAGGTCCAACAAAGCCTTATAGAATAATTCCACCTCATTCAATTTGCATCATGAAGTCGATTACAAGAGCTTTTTTATGGACTCCAATTTCAAAGTCCTCTTAATTTCCATAGGTTATTGGTTGGTTAAAAGCTCTTTTTGATCCCAGTTTTGGTTCGGAAAATTTGAAATGGTCCACATGTTTTTTTTTTGTGTTCAATTTGGTCCTAAAGAACGTAATTAGTGTTCAATTAAGTCCTTTTTACTAACTCCGTTAAAATTGTTAACTGCAAGCTGTCTAACTGGGCAATCAGAGAATGAAATGTAATTTATTTACTTATGTGGATCTAATGAGGTGGATTTATTATTTTTGAGGCTTCATTTCTCACAATTTCTCAAAATGAAACGTCACAAGGAGTGAAGGCTAGGGTGCGAACTCCTTTTTCGCAGCGCCAGGGCTCATGGGGAGGATGCTTCACAGTTTCTTGGCTTGTGATTTAAGGTTGTTCTTGTGTTTCTATTTCTTCTCTATAGGTTGGCAATTATAGGTTGAGGGTTTTGATCTTGTAATTTGGGGGTTTGGTTTTAGGGTTTCTGAATTTGGGAATTTTTTGGGGTTTCTGTTCTTGGTTTTTCTGATGTTGCGATTGGAGGAGTTGGAATCTTTGTTTTCAAATTGGATTTTGGGGATTTCCTATACTTGAGTTATTTTTTTTTTCTTTTTGAAATTTGGAGTTAGGGTCCTAGTTCTTGCGTTTTTGGATTTTAATTTATGGTGGTGGCATAAGTTTGCGATAATGGAGGAGCTGATGGGTACGGCCAACAGCAATATCTCCGGCAACGTTGGACTATAGGGTGGTGTTAGGGTCATTTACTGATGTTCTTCCCAATCTTGTAAATCTCCCTTCCAAACCACGATCAACCCTTTAGACATTAATACTCTTAATTTAATTTTGAAAATTATAAGCTTAATATCAGAAAAAGAATTTCAAAAATAATAAATCCACCTCATTAGATCCACGTAAGTAAATACATGACATTTCATTCTCTGATTGCCCAGTTAGACAGCTTGCCGTTAACAATTTTAACGAGTTAGTGAAAAGGACTTAATTGAACACTAATTACGATTTTTAGGACCAAATTGAACACAAAAAAAACATGGGGACCATTTCGAATTTTCTGAACCAAAACTGGGACCAAAAAGAGCTTTTAACCTTTTTGGTTCATCTTCAAACTCAAAAGATTTCTAAATTTGTCTTCAAGCTCAACCTCTTGGAATGTGAAAAAAAAAAAATCAATCCTACAAATAATCGTCTCTTCTCATTTTTAAATTTATAAAAACGAAATGTTTAAATTCATCAAAACGAATGCAGTAACCATAAATCTTAATGCTTAAATAATTTTCATGAATATGTACTTTCCAAACAAACACAACCTTAAACTCATACAATAAATTAATTTATTTAATTTTAAAGTCTTAAAAAGATATTTTAATTAGATTTATATTATGAATGATATTTATTAGTTAAATTGATTAATTGTTGAAAACTGAATCTTTAAAAAGTTATTGAGTATTTATAAGAATATGCTATTGAATTTTGTTTCGTTTTCTGAGAGTGAAAAGGGACATGAGGCACATGTTCCAACCACTTATGTACCTTCGCAATTGAATTTCCTAGGACAGTTACAAGACGCGGTTCATTTATTATTATTAATTTATTTCTTATGGCACTGATTACAGCGATAGCCTTGTTCCCTCTTCACCATTATTGAGAAGTTTTTAACCACACACGTAAGACAACCAAATCCAACGACGCTCACTCTTTATTTGTTTGATCTTTCTTTCCACGTTTTAAACGCGAGTTAAAATTTTGATTTGTTTTGTTTTGGCTTAATGGTTCTTTCCAATTTTTGTTAGTTTGGTTTGAAATGATCTTAAATTTTTTAAATATTTAATGTAATTCAAAACATCGTAATTTGTGTTGGGATTGTCTATGAGGCTAACTTTGAAAATTAAGGTTCTCTTTCTCTTCTTTGTTTTGGATTTTTCCATCTCGTGCAATGAAGATGGTCTTGTGGTGACGAGAATCACTGACGATGTGGAAGAACGGCTCATGTAGCGTTCTCTTCTTTGATCGCGGTTATCAGTGAAATCGCAGGACCTTCGTCATGCAAAGAGACTCTTTTCTTCCTTTTTTTCTTTTTTTCGTGGATAGCGTCGTAAGGAGGGAGAACTTTCCTTTCCTCTTCTCCTTCGCGATTCTAGTTGGGGTTTTGTGTAGGTAGGGCACGAACACCCTTCTTGCGGTGCGGTGCACGTGACAGCAGCAGAAGTTTCTTATCTCCATTCTGACTTTGCGGCACAAGGGGGAAGCTTCATTCTCCTCCTCCTCTTCTGTCTTTGATTGAGTTTTTTACGGTTTTGTTTGGCTATCTGATTTTCTGTTATTTAGGATATAGGGTTTCATTTTGCTTTGATTTGAGGAATAATTGGTTCTTCTAAATTCGGAATTGGGTTGGGGTTCTTCTACCTTGCAGATAGGTGGGGAGAATTGGGGTTTTGATTCTCTATTCTTGTGTTCTTATTTGTGGAGTTTGCATATCACAATCATGGGAGGTGCTTTCTTGTTTTTCTGTGTGAATTTTGATTGCGCATTAGGGTTTCTCTACCAAACCAGGATCAAACCTTTTCACACCTTAAAAACTTTATTTTAGAACCCACTAAACTCAGAATTGACAAAAACAATATATTCACACTTGAAAAATCAAAACTCTAATATCAGAAAATCACTTCCAAAAATAAAAAATCCACCTTACTATACTTTAAAGTGTCCACGTCAGCCAATAAATGACATTTAATTCACTTATTGCACACCTGGACATTTGACAGTTAACAATTTAAATTGGGTTTACAAAAAGGACTAAATTGAACATAATTACGATGTTTAGAACTATATTGAACATTTTAAAAAGGTTTAATATATATTTTGGTCCCTCTTTTTGGGGTTTGGTTCAAAATCATCCCACTTTTGAAAAAAGTTCTTTAAGGTCCCATATTTCATTAAAAAATGGTCAATATGGTACTTTTCGTAGACGCCGTTAAAATCATAACGGCACAGTAGCTAACGTGGCGAAACCTATATGAGTTGTTTACTTCAATGCTTATGTGGCTCTGTGAAGTGAAATGAGTTGGCAAAAATGTTTAAGGTTGAGGTTATTATGTGTAATAAAAGGGGTGGGATAGAAATGAGTAAAGTGAAGTGAGTTAGGGTTCGTTCAAGTTGTTCACTTACATCCAAAATAACTTCAAGTTAGGGTTCGCTCAAGTTAGGGTATCAGAAGATGTTAATTTATGATTAAATAATATGAATCAAATTTGGGATCTTTTAATTGATTATGAATTATATATCTCTAATCAATTAATTTACATTAATTCTTCGTAAAAAGGGAAATTAAAATCCAATTAAGAATTTCGTGATTTTGAATATGCTGATTACAATTACTGAGAAACCTAATTTGGGAAGCACCAAATTGAAACTCTACTGGTTTCCTTCTTCTTTTCTGGTGGTGCTGGAGAAACCCAATTAAGAACACTAATTAAAATGAGAAATTTAAATTGGGAAAATTCTCAATTTGAAACCCTAAAATTGGAAATGGTTGTTGACCTTCTGGTGCGTCGCACCTCTGTTGAACCTCGCTTCATCTCCTTCGGTGCTCTTCACCATGCCTCATTTTGATTTCTGGTTCGATGGTTTTCTTTTTCTTCATTTAAATTTTTCATCACGGAGGAGAACTGGGTCACAGTTGTTTGGGTTTTTAAGCTGACCCATTTCGTTTGCAATGGGGTTCTTGTGCAAGAATGGTCGTCAGAGGTGCGAAAGCTTCTTTCCCGATGGGTTACGCTTGCTGCGGTGGCGCCTTTGTAGTGGAGTTGCATTCGGCGACTTGCTTTGCCTTCCATGGTTGTTAGTTTTCTAATTTTCTTCAGTGTTTTTTGTTTGCTCTCTGGCGACAGTGAACTCTGGCAAGAAGCGCAGTTGCTCGCAGTAGAGAAAGACGACGGTGCTAGCAGTTCTGTTTTCGCGTTTCAAAAAGCTCGCGGAGTAGCGATAGCCGTCACTCGGTGTGACGTAGCGGCAGAGGCGCTACCATGGACAAGCTTCCTCGTTCTCTGGTGCGGTGGCTAGCGGCGACAGATCTGGTCACGACAAGGGTTATTCGCAGTTGACGGCGTTCGCGGCTGGCGGCGTTCCATTTTCGTAATTGAGGTGCAAATATTATAAATAGGGGTATAGAAAGTAAAGGCATACATTAAATAGAAAAAAATAAAAGATATAGCAGTTATGTTTTTAGAATAGTGGTTGAAAGATTTTAGGAAAAGTAGTTACATGGAGTTTTATTTAAAAAGAAAGGAAAAGGTAAAAATAGTGGTACTTTACTTTTTCTGAGAAAAGGAAAAAGAAAGCATTAGACAGAGAGACTGAAGGGAAGAAGAGTCTGTAAAAGAAAGGGTGAAAGCTTATTTTTTTTTATTGGCTAAGGAATGGGAAGCTCACATTTACATGAAAATATTTGTATTATTGATTTTGAGAATTTATTTACTTATTTGTTTTGTTGTAAATTAATTTTGGAAGCTATGCATGAATGTCTGTAGTATAATTATATCATCTTGAAATTTTTGATAAACTTTTCGATCGTGAATAAACCGTGTTTAATTAATAAACATTAAATTCTATTATAGTTCACCTTTAGAATTCACTTTATTGAATTCTATCAGGAATTCACGTAATTGAATTCCTTAACTTCCTAAATAGGAATTCACGTGATTGAATTCTTTCTTTTATGGAGAGATTGAATTCGTTCTTTTATGGAGATAAGATTCGTTAGGGATATAATAAAATTAGGGTTCATTTGATTATAATTAAAATCAAAATTTGGGTTTTGATATTCTTTTAATTAGGGGTTAATGGGAATTAGGGTTAGTATACCAAAGTTAATTGTTTCCTTAAGTCCACAATATTCTTTTCTTGTTTTTTTTCTGTTTTGTTTTCAATTGGGCTTGAACCAAATTTAGAGTCCAACCCTTATTTCCTTCGAGGGGTCCCTTGAGTGTGTCTCATTCTGCTCTTTTCTTTCTTCCTCATCTCATTCAAACCTTCTGCCTTTCTCTCCACCGCGAACGAACCATCATTGGCACTACAAGAAAAATAGTAATTATATACGGATTTTTATATACAGATTTTTATCCGTATATAATATGGATGTTAGATACAAAAGTTATATACGGATGAGTTTTATACGGAACTTATACGGATTATCCGTATATAAAGGAGAAAAATATTACATACAGATTATCCATATATAATATCAGGGATAAATCGGTATGTAAAACCGTATCTAAATGGAAGAATATTTAGCCACTGATATTTAATACGGATATGGAAATAGATAATAATTAAAAAATATAATTAAATAATAGAATCGGATTAAACTCTTCTCGCTTTTCTCCCTCCCGCTTTCGAGCCAAGTTTGTCCCCTTCTCGAACCTAGCTTGTCCCCCTTCTCGCATCATTTCATGATTCTCCCTCACTCATTGCAACTATGATTCTCCCTCCCTCACTGCAACCATGATTTTCCCTCTCTGAAACCCTGAAACCCTGTTGTCGCACACATTCTCGCTATTGTCGCAGTCTCTTCTTCCGTCACACTGTCCAGTGTGTGATCTCACACTCGTTCTCCTTCACGGGAACCCTCTTTTTCCTAGTTTCGAGCAACCATCCTCTGTCACTGGAACCGTAGTGTAGCATTGAAGGATCGAAGGCGGTCATTAGTTGAAGCTTTGAGGATTTTTTTTTTTGTTTTGCTCTGGTTGTGTATTACATTGACTTATTTTTGGTCGTTGTTGTTTGCAGGTTTGAAATCGCGATTTAGGAAACCCTCGGTTTGTTTCTTCGAATTGGAAGATATAGGCAACCCTAGGTTTGTTTCTCCGAATTGGAAGATATAAGCTGAAGCTGCCATTGTCTTCTACATCTGGTAAGTTTCAATTGCTTAGATTAGGGTTTGTCTTAAACCTTGATTGTTATTGAAAATGGGTGTTGAGGGAGGGGAGGGGATGGGATGTTGA
>NW_014542028.1:175598-225146 GCF_000741045.1 Vigna radiata var. radiata | reverse complement strand
AATTAACGTTATAATTTAAAGGACCATAATTTGTGTATTAGGGATATATGTTTCAAGCCAAAAGGATATGATGGGTATTAATGTGTAATGTTAGTAAAACATTTCTTTCCAATTTGTACCTAGTAAAATAATTATCCATCAAACAAAACCTACTGTTAAATGATATAATGTGATAAGTAATTCTGACCTTTTCATGAAATAAGCTTTGGACAGTTATGTTGAGATCAATGTGGAAAGTGAAATCAGAATCTTTTGATGTTTGAATCCCCGAAAACATTGCTAGTTTTATGACTCCTTCAGAAAAAGTTATCATATTGGGACATTCAGTTACGATCACATTTTGTAAACAAGGGATTTGTAACTGTACCTGAACGAAACTCAGCGCCAGTCGGTCTTGAATTTGAATCAAGAACTGTTTTTGCTATATTGATCCTTTCCTGAAAACAAGAGGTAAAATATTAAGCAGAAGGCCTAAGACATCAAAGAATGGGATATCATATCATTAGGAAGCATAAAATTAATAAGAGAACTTACTGTTTCCATCACATCACTCACATCATTTGGTGCAAACCCATATGAGACTTCACGAAAACTACAAAAATACGTTGAAGCAATAAGCCAACAACAACATAGAAAGAAGAAGATTAAGTTTAGAAATAGGCACTAAATTATAATACTATCACTTGCTATGGTGTCCAAATGAGTTGGGGAGGACGAGAAGCTTTTAGAAAAACTGAGGATCTGTGAGAGATAAGGCATTCTTCACATTGACCTCATGTCAATTTCACAAGCCATCATTGTTAGCAAGGGAAATAATGAGAGTTGAATGTGTGTTATCGAAGGAAGAAAAGTCTATATATAGTCCATCCTACAGTTGTTGAAGGTGTGTTGCTAGTCAAATCCATGTGTTAAGTTGAGTTTGAGTTATGTGGAGGCCACATTAAGTCGAATAGAGTTGAGCACATATAGAGTAAAGTTAAGCCAAAATGAGTTGAATCAAGTCAGATAATGTTAGGTAGAGTCAGGTCTACTTCGGACTTACTTGATGTTCGATCAAGTTCATGTTAAATTATGTTTGATCAAAATAAAAATGTCAACTATTGTTAGATAATCTGAGGTTGGGTCCACTCTATCTTCCAATTAAGTTATAAATAATAAGAGAAATATTTAGAAATATATTTATTATTTAAAATATTTTAAGAATTAGTGTAATTCTAAATATTATTTAGGAGCTAATTGAATTCTTATAGTTTAGAATCATTGACTCATGGATTATGCATTCAAATGTGTCATTTCAAATTATATTTTCCCAATTATTATCTAATTATATTTCTAAAAAGTTTGAAAAGGTGTTTACCTTAACAAATGTAAAAATCTTTTAATATTATGGAAAAAGATAATATTAACATCACAACCTCTCCTTGATGACTCAACATATAATCCACTCTTTAGAGGTATTAGGGGTTTTTTCTTGTAGTGTGGGTTCTTTTTCTTTTGCATCTTAACCGGAAGCTTTGAGCTTCTTTTCCATCTGCATTCTCACGGACCACCCAGTCTTGGGGAAAGACAACTATGGCACGACGATATCGATGAGGGGACGACGACTGCGCGGTAGAGGCGCGTTGAGGGCGTGGTGTTTCCTCCGTGACGGTGTGTGTTGTAGTGGCGGCTTTTCACGGCGCAAGGATGGAGGCCTTATTTTTCTTTTCCTCCTCTTTCGATTCTGCGTTTTAGCATTTGGGTTGGTTTTTGATTTTCTATGCAGGTCTGGGTTTTGTTAATTTTGGGGCTTAGGATTCCGATTGAAAAGGTTAGGGTTTGAATTGGGAAAAAATTATTTTGGGTTCTGATACTTGCGATTGCTGTGTTTCGTGGTGGTGGTCGGAGTCGAGCGAGTGGCGTGGTGATGGTTGTAGCTAGGGTTGTGGTGGCAAGCTGTGTTTGACTGCTGGGCTTGCAGACTAGCATTGGGTTGTGGTTTGGACTGACAGATTGGGGCTGAGCTGATAATTTTGGATCCGACTAACTGTTTGGGCCGGCCCAGTGTTGAGCAGAAACTTAAACATTGAACAATAATAATTAGAATATGATTGGATTAGCTATGTTTACCGAGGTCGTGTTTGGACGCTTACAAAATTCATGGTTATTAACTTTAATTACTAAAATTAAAGTGTAAAGGAAGAGATGAAAGCATTAATTTATAATATTATTTGCTATAATTATAAGAGGAAAATTATTATTATTTAATTAGTAATTAATTGTAATTAAATTAATTTATTGGAAAGAGAAATTAATTCTCTATGAAAAGGAAAGAAATTGATATTTTTAAATTAATTAGTCCTCAAATTAATTAAATTAACTATTTTGGGATTTGAAATTAATTTACTTCCAAAAACAGAAGTAGTGAGATTTTAATAATTAATTAAAGAAATATTGAGTTATTATTTTGGATTGAGTTATGATTCTTAAAATACTATAGAAATTTATATTGCCTTTATATAAGACTTTATATTGATGTGTAAGTGATGAAAAGAGGTGGTATGATTGTGAACCTGTATGGGGAAGTTACAGGTGGTATGATTGTGAACCTGTATGGGGAAGCTACAGGTGGTATGATTGTGAGCCTGTATGGGGAAGCTACAGGTGGTATATGATTGTGAGCCTGTATGGGGAAGCTACAGGTGGTATGTTTGTGAACCTGTATGGGGAAGCTACAGGTGGTAGGGTTAGGTACAGGAGATAGAATAATGTCCTTCGTGATAATGTTCGGAGTTCGTAGTAACTTTGTGTTTAGAGACGATGTTGATAAGGATAAATGTGGATAGTATAGTAATGATATAGTTAATGAGAATGTTAATGATGATCATAATGATTCTGTTTCTAGATAGCATTATAGATAGTGAATTATTGTTAAGTTGTGTTTACTTATCTTATACACATTTTATTTTATTGTTATTGGTTGTGTTATAGTGGCTTACCCATATTTGTTTGTGCTTGTGGTCGTGTGTGTGTCTTGCGATGATCGTATGACCTTGGTTATACGGGAGCAGGGGGTGTAGCAGATGCTTCAGATTCATGATAGCGACGTGAGAGTGGGGGACAACTTGATTTATTTAAAGCTTTGAGTTATAAATTTTAGAAACATTGTAATTGGATTTACTTTATTTCGTTGTTATTTTATAAATTTCGGCATTTTATAATTGAATTTCTATGATGGTATGATGATTTTAAAAGTTTTTAATTTTTCTCATAATTTGGACATCTAAAAAATCGAGATGTTACATTTGGTATCAGAGCACGGTTTTCGAAAAACCTTTGGGCTTTTGGGGAGTGAGTTCGCCTAACTTCGTTGTGTAATTCTGATATTTTTGTGTAAATGATGTCTTATATGTTTGTATTATATTTAGCTAAGGATGTCGAGCCCAAGAAGAACACCTACCCCTACCGATGCTACTACTGATTTCGCGCGGACTTTTCAGCAGATAGCAGATGTTTTACATGGACAACAGGCGCAACTGGCGCAGGTGACGCAATAGGGGCAACAAAATAATGAGCAAACAAATAGGCATCGGGTGGGTATGAATGACTTCCTACGCCACAATCCTGTCAAGTTTAATGGCAAGGCAACTCCAGATGAGGCTGATGACTGGATCTGCAATCTCGAGAAAATTTTCGAAGCAATTGAATGCGCAGATGGTCAAAAGTTAGTATTTGCCACTTATATGCTAGAGGGAGAGGCAGAGTACTGGTGGCGTGGAATGCGGAGAGAAATGAATGCTCGGGGAGAGATGGCCACTTGGGAAGATTTCAGAAACAGATTCTTGGAGAGATACTTTCCCGTCAGTGCCAAGTAGGAGCGCGAGAGACAGTTTTTAGCCTTACGACAAGGAAGTATGTCAGTACAGGAATACAAAGAGAGATTCGAGTATCTGGCTCGATTCTACACTCAGAATATGAGCGAAGAGTGGAAGTGTAGAATGTTTGAGAGAGGCTTGCGTCACAACTTGTTGAAGGCACTCATCCACTTGAAGATTAAAAAGTTTCCGGAGTTGGTGGAGGAGGCCTTGGTAGCTGAGCGAATGGAGGAGAGCCAACATCGTGTGATGAGACCTCAAAATGGTAGTTTCTCTGGAGGTAGAAATCAAAAGAAGCCGTATGCTAGGCCATAATAAGGAGGTTTTGGAGGCTTGAAATGTTTCGAGTGTGGAGGTCCTCACATAAGGAGGAATTGTCCGAGACTAACATTTTCAGAACCTGAGGAAAGGAAATGTTACTTTTGTCATAAGCCTGGACACTTCGCATCTTCATGTCTAGAGAAGAAGATACCAGGAGGGGCATCGAAGACACAAAAGTTTTCTGTAGGGAAGCCAATGGCAACAGGACGAGTCTTTGCCATGACAGGATCCAAGGCGTCTCATTCACTTACAAAGTTTAGAAAGTTTATTATTGTACTTCTAAATTTTCTCTTTATTATTATCTATCACCCATTTTTACTTTTAGTTTTCTTAACTTAAACCTAGCGGCACATGCTTCCTTCATCTTAGTTCATCTTCATCTCATTTTTTATTAGATTTTGTTTTATTCTTCTCTTTCTTAACTATTTTCTTCAATAAATCGTCATTGTTTAATTATATTTATTTATAAATGTTTACTATATTTTAAAGGAAGTAGAAATAGGATGAATTTCTTATTTTGAAATCTGGTATGTATTCATTGGTGTTTGTATTTGAAATTAAAATAAGTTAAAAACATTAAGCACAAATTACATGAAACTTTGTAAAAGTATAAACTCTAATTTTTTATTATTATGTAAACTTGTTATTAATTGTTGGAAACAGTATCGTGCCATAATATCATTCAAAATATTATTATTAATTTAAAAATAGATCAGTTATTATTAATGAATAAATATGAAAGAATATCTTAAATTAAATTAATTATTTAAAGGATACAATTTATTTTTGATGATAAATTCGCTTATAATATTAAAAATAGTAAAAATTTATAAAATATTATACAATAAATAATCATGGAAAATTATATCATTTATATTATTATATTATGAGTTATAACATCATTGATATTATTATATAAGTTTTAATATTAATAATAAATCATTTATAGATCTTTATATGTAAATATATTATATCAGTGCTTATCAGATTTTGAAATTTTGTAGGAGTATTTAAAGGATTTCAAAATCTAAGAGAAATAAATACTTTATTTAAAAATTTGAAGAAATATAAATGAATTTCAAAATCCAAAAGTAATAAATATCTAATTTCAAAATTTTATGAGTTTTTAAAGCAAATTTCGAAATATCGTATGTATCCATTAGTATTTTAATTTTTTTTTAAAACTTAGTAATTATACCTTATTTTCCAGAGGATCAAATTATGTATTACTAAATAAATATAACAATAAATATTTGCATTTAGTTATGGTTATTTTGTTATTAAATGTAATATTTATTAAACTTGGTTATTAAAATTTGAACTAATTAAATGTAACATTTTTAAATAATTATGTACAATTATAAATACATTAGTCTATATATTATGCATGGAAAATTTTGTAACCTACTAAATTTTATCAAAATAAATTTAATTAGTGTTTATAATATTAAAATAAGGTAAAAAAAAAATTGAACCAAAAATTACATGAAACTTAGTAAAAGAATAAGCTCTAATTTGATAGTATTATGTAAACCTGTTATAAGTTATTGGAAATATTATGGTGTCACAATACCATGCAAAAAAATTATTATCAATTTGAAAGTAGATAAATTATTATTAATGATTATAATGAAATATCATAATTTAAATTCATTATTTAAAGAATACAATTTATTTTCGCTGGTGAATTTGGTTATAATAAATAAAAATAATAAAAATTGATATATTATTCCATTAATAATTAATTATTAAAGATTGTATCATCAATATTATTATACTAAGTTATGATATCATTAATAGTATTAAATTAGTTATAATATCACAAACCATTTAAGAATTAAAACACTTAAATATATATTATACATTGAATTTTATGATGATTGTTAACTAAATTTCAAAATATGTGAGAAATAAAAATTGTATTTTCAAATTTGGAAGAAATAAATATTAAATCTCGAATTTCAAAATCTTATGAATTCTTAATCTATATTTTAAAATTCTTTACTTATAAAGAGAGATTAAATGAAGAAGAAACTGTGTGAAGACTTGGGATGCATGGTTTAGTAAATATAAAGAATATAGTAAATGTGTTTAGTAAGTAGTAATTACTATTTACCTAATTTGATTTTATTTTATATAAATTCTTACTAAAGGGTAAAATTGTGAACTTGAAAGTGGATATTTAATTTGATTTTATTTTATATAAATTCTTACTAAAGAAGAAAACTGGAAACTTGAAAGTGTAGAAAAGAGAAGAATCATGGAGATTCAAGAACAGCCCCCTCACAATGATTTTAGATATTTTGGTGATCATTTCTTAAACCATTTTGTAGTAAATCTTGTTGTTTCCTATCTATGGAGGGACTAGAAGAAGGTACATATGTTACTACCAACTACTATTAATGACTTCGACCCAAGCCCAAACTCCATTCAAGGGCCCATAACTCATGGTATAGCGAGAAATTTCCAAGAAGAACTTAAAGATGCATTCAAGGAAGGAGAAGTAAAAAACTTGTTCACTTGGAAAAGAGAAGGCATGCCCAGGGATAACCTCGGGTGCTCAATATGTGTGTGTCATCTTTTTTCTTTAGCATGTGTAGCTCGTGTTTGTTCATGTTTTAAACATTGTAAACGTTCCTAATACGTGGCACTTGATCCACTTATCACACTTGATCACCAGGATCTTAGTTAGGCACTATGGAGAGGCATGGATCATGCTATAAATTCACCTCTCCTCTATCATTTATATTCACTTTGATGCTTATGGTAATTGTTAGATATATTATTTTTATCTCATCTTTATCTTTTATCTTTAATTAGTTTGTTATTATTTCTTATTTGTATTTTGGGCTTAGCCCGTATTTCTTCTATTATAAATAGAGGACCCTATGTGTATATTCAACATAAGGGAGATTAATTTCATATAAAGTTTTCACTATATTCAACATGGTACAATCAAGTGTTTTTAAGGAAAATTTTGTGTTGTCTCTGCCACTACACCTGTCATTGTCGGCGGCTTGCATCATTTACCGCTACCGACGACATCATTGTTATTTACCGTTGTCGGCAATGCCATCGTCTACGTTGTCGTCTACCATTACCACTACCGGAGTTTTAATTTCGACCAACAATCACACAGTTTTGGTCGTCTCAACCAGGCGACCATTGTGTCGTCAATGACGCCTTCATCGGAGCTATTATGCACTCTTAGCACCATTTGTAGTTGTGGATCTGCTCTCTTTCTGTCATGTGTGTGACACATCTTGTCTCCTCTTAGACAACGATTTAGAGCATCAAGGTCGTTCTTTTTTCTCTTTGAGGTTCGTTGTGCATTGTCGCACCTCTGTTAACTCTTTGGTAAGCGTACCAAATTGTTCAAGTAGTAAAACCGGTAAGACCGGATATCGTTTCCCAAGAGACTCGGTTAACACTTTACTATTGTATAAATAACTAACTAACTTAAGCTAAAGAATGGTTTCCTTTAATGTGAATTTGTGTAATGAAACTAAACATAATGCATAAATGATAAAGTGAACTTCTTGGGGTTAGAACACTTGAAAATGAAATGATTGATGATGATATGGAATGAATATGTTTGAGAATGATTTCAACTATTACACTCCTATGCAAATGCATAATCACTTCTTCTTCAATTAATTACTCTTGTGAACTTGCTAAGTTACTTAAACCCAATCCCTTGGTGAGAAAGCCTAGATTCACTTATTAAATCCCAATCCCTTGGCAACCTAACAAGTTCATTTGCATTAAGAAAAGAAGTTTAAGACAACCAAAGGTCTTAGTTATATCCCTAAACATTATTTCCTTTAGGTATTTAGTCCAGTCAAGGTTCACACAACATTTCCCAATATTAAGCAAACCCTAAAATCATGCTATGGTTGATCAAGTCATAACAAGCTTTAAGCAAATAACATAAATACTAGCAAGTAATGAAATAAGCATATTTTCATTGAAACCAAGTGCATTTACAAGTGAGTTTTACAGTTTACATCATTCCCCAACAAAAATAACTTAGCTCTCCATAGTCATGGAGAGCTTGAGCTTACAATGGAAGAAAATGGAGTACATGGAGACCCAGGGAGGAAGAATGGAGAGTTCCCACAGCCCAAAACTAGCTCCGAGAGGTCCAAAATTGTGTTTCAAAGCTTCAGTCGCCAAGAAGATGGTACCCTCGTTGCATGTGAGCCTTTTATAGGTCTAGGGTGCCATGTCAACAAAAAGTCGCGCCCAACCCCCTTTTCTGGGGCGCCCGGGTGCCAAAATTAAGCACAAACAGCGAGTCAAAGGGCGCCCAGCCCCCTTTAAGGGCACCCGAGCGCCATAAATAAGGTGAAACAGTGCATCAAAGGGCGCCCAACCCCCTTTTGGGGCGCCCGGGCGCCACAATTTGGCAAAATTGTCGAATTGAAGGGCGCCCAACCCCCCTCTAGGGCGCCCAAGCGTGAGCTTCTGGTAAAAATGCGAACTGAAGGGCACCTAGCCCCCTCTAGGGGCGCCCTAGCATGGAATCTGCAGTGAAACTTCTTCAAATATTCCTTCTGTAGGTCTTTCTTGGCTCCCCACTCTTGATAGTTTGGATTTCCTTCCAAAGCACAGAAAGTTCCTACAAATTTTGAGGAATTTGTGATGAAAACAAGTGTGTGTGTGTAACCTAAGCTGGAGTTATTCATAAAGTTAGATTAAAGAGAGGATTAAGCATGTTTCAAGCTTGAAGAGAGTTGATTAAGCATATAAAAACTTCATAAGGGATCAACAAACATGGCAAAATGTTTTCCTGAATTGCATGGAACCTTTCCTCACCAGAAGAAGTGTTTCACTCAAGCTCAATGGTGTATCAGTAGGTGTGTTGTTTTCAATCCACTATCACGATGTCAGACAAATCAACTTTGCCTTTCATTTCATTCCAAGTCAAACACATTCACATGCACATTATCATCACAAGGACTTTTTGAGGCTAGAGTTGTGGTTGGGCTAAGAAGAAAATTTGGTTTTTCTAGATACAAGGCACCTTGAGTTAAGAGAGCAGACAAATCAAAGCAGGATAACATCATTCTCTCTTTTCCTTCAAGACAATTGAAACCAATTCTCCACTCAGTTTCCAACTTTCATTCATTGTATTCTTTTTTAGATTTTGTTCTTCTTTCTTCTTTTCTTTTCCTTTCTTTTCTTGTTTTTCTCCTTGCTCCTTTGTAACATGATTTTCCCAACTACCCCAAACTTAGACCATTCTTCTATACCAGAAATGAATACTCTACTCAACTCAAGGTAAAGACGTCAAGGGTTTTCACATGAAGTTCAAGGTTCAAGGGATGAGAAGATACTTTTTCTTTTTGGGTTCAAAGGATTGACATTGGCTTATTTGGCTCAAAATGTAAAAGAAGTAGAAGACAAGATGGCCCTGATAATTTGTAACAAGCAAGTGAATAGTTCAAAAGAAGAAACTCAGGTAAAGTAAACTGTGATACCAAAGTGGTAGCATTCAACAATCAATTCGAGGCACAACATCTCACAGGTTAACTCACGGTTCCAAATTCTATCAAACAATTGCCAAGAATATTGACCACAATCAAAACCAATCATCTACCCAAAGCAATTATGAGCAACAACCATCTATACTTAATAACTCAACCAACATCATCTCAGCAGATCTCTAAAATCAATCAAATGAAATCAGAGTAACACATAAGATTTTCAATTCAAACCAAGCAAAAGTATAATTCCTTAAAACCAAACCATTGCAAACAAGTCATCAAACTAACCAAGTTCAAAGTTAAAAACAGTAAGTAAAATAAGAATGTAAAAACTGAATTTAAAAACATGATAGAATGTAAACGTTTCCACAATATGCAGTGCAGTGCTGATCCACAAGCCTCAATCATCATCCTCATCCTCATCATCATCATCCTCCTCCACCTCGGTCTCAACAATGTCTTCCTCCGCATCGGAATCCTCTTCTTCAGTGCCATCTTCCTCCATCGCTTGTGCTCTAGAAGATGTGCAACCTCCCCCGCTAAAATGGGCCTGGTCCCCAAGCAAGCTACCCTAGCAGCATAATTAACAGGAGTCATGAAATCAAGGTGGGAGGCCGCAAAAAACCTGCCTCATCATCTTTGCCTGTGCAAGACCGATTCTGTTGACGACCTTCACCTTTGCATCAAGCTGCAACATCATCTGCCGCATCTCAAACATCGAGAATGAATCTGACTGGGCAGGCTGAGGAGGCTGGTGACGCCCATGGGGATGCTGAGGTAGATCCTGCTGGGCGGGCATGTAACGCCTATGCGGCCGAGGAGGCTGAGGAGCAGGAATGGGTAGACCCTCCTCATCCAGCAAGCAATACTGCGTGTAGTAAGCATGATTGATGGTCTTGTGCGACCTCTCTAACGGTGCCTCCGAAGTGTCTACCCCAACTAGCGCGCATAAATGCATGATGAGAGAAGGATGCCAAGTGGAGCCTTTAGGTTAGCGGAGTGAGCAAAGTCAAAAATCTCCTGGGCAATGAACTGACCAAGACTAATCTGCCGGCCTTGGAGGATGGAATACAGTAGAACAGCCCGGCTAGTGACAAGGTCAGATACATGAGAACACGGGGAGATGTTGGCATGAATCAAGGCCACCCAGTACTTGCACAATGGGGAGAGGAATGAGCGTCGGACATTGAGGGGCTGGCCTTTGGTGTTGCCCTAAAAGTGGCCCCCTGGGACGCAAAGAACGCGCTCCACATCCTCAAAATCAACCGCCCAAAACTCAGCCGCACGGGCAACAACATACTCACATGAAGCAATGTCCTCGGGCCACTCAGTGTTGAAGAATGAGTTGATGGTGGCAGCATTAAAGGGGACCCGGTGACCCCTGACGTAGCTAAAGAAGGGCTCTTCCCCATCAAAAAAATTGCGGGCATTTGCGTAGAATTCCTTGACTATCGCAATGCTCGCAAGTTCAGGGTAGGTGAGGAGCCTCAACAAGTTTCTCCTCTCAAGCTCATCACCAAACTCAGGAGCCGCAAGAATGAGCCGCTCAACTCTCCTCTCCATAAGCAAACGACGGTTTTGGACCACCTCAAAGTGTTCTTCATTCTTCTTGGAGAGGAAGTTGTGGTTATAGATCTTTTGCTTCTTCTTCCCCTTGTCAATCTTATGAGCGAGTGTCTTGATTCTTTTGGGATTAGAAGATGAGGCCATACCTGTATACAAGTTTGAAACAAAGGGTTTTACATGTTAACTTTCAAGAGAAAAACCATTTACAACAAACATTCAATTTGGTGCACATGCAGGGCTTAACAAAGCACAAAATAGTGTGGAAACACAAAGGGAAACAAGAGAAAACATGCAAGAACTGCAAAAAATGCAGAGCTCAAAAATTGGTGCTGGAAAAGTCCAGTACAGAGCAGTGGCGCCTGGGCGCCTTATAGGGCACCCGGGCATGAATTATACAGAAACATGCTTGATGTTTGGGCTTTGCTGCCATATTTCAAATCAGGTTCAATTCAACCCAAAACAATGAAATTCAAAAATCTCCTAACTCTATTTCAATCCTCAATTCAGATTCAAACATTCACAATTTCACATTGCACAGATGCATCTTAGTAGCAGCAGATAGTTAATAAGCGACCAACAGAGGCATTGTGAAATTTGGGCTGAGAAGCAGATCAAACAACCAGAACCAAACACCATGGGTTAACATTGCAACAAGTATTAAAGTAGTCACAAAATTCCCACATCACAAAAGTGAATGAAAGCCAAATTTGAAAGTGGGATGCTGGAAACGGTTAAATGAATTATGGCAACAAAGGGAAATTGCAGCAACAATTGGGAGCACCTAGAATCAAACACTACAAGAAAAAAGCAAGTTATCTGCGAATTATTATATACGGATTCTGATCCGTATATAATATATCTATTATATACGGATTTTATGTACGGATATGTTACATACGGAAAATCCGTATATAATGGGAGAAAACGATTATATACGGAATTACCGTATATAAAGTCCCTATATAAGGTTGGCGGCTTTGCACGCGAAGCTACCCAAGGAAAAGCCGTATCTATTATCCGTGTGAAATGGAATAAAATTCTGATAATGCATAAATACAATTAAAAAATAATTAAAAAAAAATTCACACTTAAGCAATATTTCCCCCTTTCTCTCCAAATGTTTCCCCCTTTCTTTTTCAAATGTACTCTTTCTCCAGAAAACCTAAAACCTAGAATGCTCCCTCTTGCTCCTCCTTCGATTCTCTCAATCACAACATTATTCTTGCAACCGAATTCAAGTGTGGTAGTTGCATTTTGATCGTTTCACCATCACGACATTGGACGGTTCGAGCTTGTGAAAACCTTGATTACTTTGTCTGTCTGAGCCTCTAGCTGTGGTTGTCCTTCTCTGGAGCTCTCTTCCGTCTGGCTGTCCCTGTTCGAGTCCTCTCCACTTTCGCTGTCTATCGCGCTTTGGTTCTTTGTCCTCTCACTGTCTGGAGTTGTGTCGTTCATCAAACACTATTGTTGGGTTCGGTGCTGAAAGAGTACCTTCAACTGGTAAGTAAACCCTAATGGTGAGCAATCGATGAAATCTTTAAATACTTAGAATGGCGAACCCTAATCTTGTTGTTTATTTTTGTATTTGACACATTTGTGGTTCGGGTCGCAAGCCATGGTTGGAGGGTTAGGAAGCATCCGTTGCGGCTACTGTGTGGCGGTTTAAGAAGATTAAGGACGAAGACATATACTGTTTGGAGTTTCGAAGGCCTTTAGTGAAGGAAAAAAAGGTGAGTGAGTTTGGTTAATTCCTTCTGTAAATTCCCAATTTGGTGAGGATTGAAGTCTGCTATTTCCTTTGACGAGGATTGATCCTGTTGCATTGTTCTGTTAAATTCCTTTTCCACCTTTGTTTTGTTAATTTAGATTCAGAGGACCTTTTCTTTTCCCCCTTGGTAAGGAGCAAGTAAATCTGGTTTCATTTTCAATTAGTATGTCTGTTTCATATCATAGCATAATGATGATTCAGAGTCTTATCACTCAATTATAGAACCCTTTTTTCCTGTAACTTTGACAGTTTTCAATGCAGTACAAGATTAAGGTTCATTAAAATTTTAGATAATAAATAAGGTAAGTGCTTTGCTAAGTTGAGACAACATGGTTACAGGGTAACACATTAAGTTTCTCATAATCGGGATGCATAATGTGACACCTGGAGAAAATGTATTTTCAAGTTTCTATTATTTTCTTTAGTCTGCAGTCACTATTGTGAAATTTCAAAAAAGTCGAGGTAGTGTAAAGAGATAAAGAATGCAAAACTTTGCTAGAAATTCATCGCAGTAATGATAGTATAAAACTAAAACAAGTGTATAGAAAACATCTATTACAGTTATAAATAAGTGAAATTACAATGCATTCAAGTTCAAATTTGATTAAAAAATAAATTGATAGAATCTTGAAATGTTATTTGGAATCTGNAACCTGTTNTGACTCATATTATTCATATGAAGGGTTATTTCAACATAAGCAATGAAATAAAATATGAAGGGTTACTTTGGCATGGTTGNTCAGATATGGAGAAGATGAATACTTTAAATCTATGATAACCTTCTTTAAATGATCTTAAAAACAACAATTTCCCATTTTATAGCAATGTAGCATGTGTGATTTGGAAGCCATTTCAGAAGGAATGTAAAAATTCAAAACCATCATGCTATTGCAGTGGAAAAGTAATTTTAAAATTTCCTCACTATTCTATAAAGAAGACATTAAGTCTAAGTGTTTTCATTTTACAAGAGCACAATTGAGGTGCTATCAATTGTAACTACTGCAATTAGCATTTCCCTTTGCATCCTTATGGATTGTTCATGATATTCTGACAAGAAAAATAAACTTTGGACATGATTTCTTGAAACTTGTGGAAGCANACTTAACTCTTCTCATTCAAANTCTCTTCTATTTTTCTATTGAATATTCTTTATTTTGTTTTTGGATATGCAATTGACCTTTGTTCAAGTTCAATGTACAATTGCTTTAGGTAAATCTGGTTTCATTGTAAATATATATTAATAAGGGGGAAATCTGGTTTCTGTTAAATTCCTTTTCATTGTAAATCTGGTTTCATTGGATTATGAATGGTATTTAGTTCAGTGGGTTTGCTTAATGTTGGAAGAGAGCATTTCTGATGCATAAAGAAGGAAAGTTTAAGTTATTTACTTTGAAAAAACGTTTCTTTCAGTTAATTCAATTTGAGAAAGGTTCTGTGTCTGTCTCTCTCTCTACCATCTTTTGTCCTCACCACTATCTGACACACTGCTCCCCTCTATATGGCGTAAACTCGATATCTGATAGTGCAAGCAAAGCAAACCAAAGCAAGCACCCCACTTTTTTTTTTTTTGGAGTCTCTAATCTGAATCTCCCTCTCCAAATACTCAACTCTGCATTCCTCTTTGTCTGTTAAAATCTGTTTTTTTTTTACCTCTTCTTTTTGTCCTCCCACACCACCTTTATAAGCACCTCCTGTTAAGTGTTTCACTGCCTAAACTCTCCACCCTTTCCTTCTCTCTTTCTCTCTCTTCCTTCTTCACCTCTTTGCTTACTTCTATTACTCTAATTACTGTGATTCCCCTCTAAACCAAATCATCCTTTTCTTTCCTTCTAACCAACCATGTCTGCAACACAAGGTGTTTGATCCATGTCAGTTTCCTCTTCCTCTTCTCCAATTGACTTTGTAACCGGCTGAAATTATAAAAAAAAAAAAGAAGAAAGCTACAGGGTTTGTTTGTAGCTGTCTTCATTGATTATCTTCTGGCTGAGATATAGAGATGGTATCATTGATTATCTACAGGGTTTGGTAGCTTTTGTTTCAGTATACTGATATATCAGTGCACCACCAACTACAAGGTATCTTTGGTGCTTTATGAGGGACTTTATAAGTCACCTTCATTAAATATGTAATAAATGGCATAACATATGTTCCTTAGACTTTTTTTCTTATTTTTCACTTATTTCTATTTTATTGATTTGGTCAATTAGAAAACAACAGAGTGTGTGAGCAGTACTTGAGACTTTATACAGCTAGGATGTTACAATTTCACTTCAGAGTGCTTAATAATAATAATATAACAAATCAGAAAAAGATTGCTGGAAGATATTATCAAGTTCTTTGGCTCTTGGAATTGATTGCAAAAGTTGAACTTCTTTGACTTACACCAAGAAGTTAAACTGATGTTGATGCTGCAGAATTAAACTGATCTGGTTCTTTAGGTAACAATTAGATAATGGATGCTTGAATTGCGTATATGTGAGCATAGTTTAGAATGATGAATTTCTTTTTCTCTTTTAATAAATAAAATCCAAATAGTTTTAAAATAATGGAAGCAAAAACACTAAAACGCATTTGTCTCTGCAATATATAATGTGTCTGTTAGATGATAAATAACTAATTGGTTTGGTTGTGCCATATGGCTGGCAGGGATGTCAGTAGTTCAACCCAGTTCAACCCATCACGGGTTGATGGGCTGACTCTCTTAAAGGATAATTTTTTTTTTCAATTTGTTTTATATGTTATTTAAGTACAATAAAGTGGACTAAGTTGACTATTGTTTTTTTTTATAACAGTACAATCAAATTGTTAACCTATTTCACCGTACATTATTATAAAGATACTAGTTGAAAGTTATAGTGTTAACCTATTTCACCATTTTAACATCTCTACTTTTGCTAATTGTTTCTTGGCATGTTTCATGTTCCTATGAAAATTATAAAATATGAAATGACCATCACAAGTAACACATTTCTACATGAATTTGGAATTGGGAAGGATCAGCCCTGGGGGCAGAGGTGNGTCAGGTTTTAGNATTNGAAGTAGTTTAGTAATCCAAAAAAGCTTCAAAGTTTGTTCCAAGATAATCTTCTATTTGGTTATCTTGATTTTGAAAGTTTTATTGGTGTTAGAAACTAGTAACATGTGGGTTTGTGATGGGCTGTGTTTCAAAGTTGTAAGTTTTTTTAGGCTTATTCAGCAGTAAGTCCTAAGAATGGGGACATACAGGCTGAGGACTATAAGTTGGATCATGGTTATATGATTAAGACTGTAATTCAAGTGCTGGTAGGTTGGATGAAATTAAACCAATTGATTAAATTAGTTGATACTTGACTTATAAACCTCAAGCTTGTGAACAAGAACATTATCGAAGAGATGGGGGGCTTCGATGTCCATGTTTAAAGTGCGATTGTACAAAGATTATGAACGAAAGAGTTGTGAAGGTTCACCTTTACAAAAACGGTTTCAAGCCTAATTATTTCATTTGGGATGATCATGGAGAAACCATGCCAGAAGCTGATTTAGATAATCATGTCACTTCGAGGGGTGTGGAGACAGAAGGTGAACCAAATGAACAAGTTATGACGATGGAAGACATGGTCCATGATGCTCTTATGCAAAGACAACCCTTCCAAGCATCAAATTCTTCTAACATGGAAGAGGCTCCAAATGAAGAAACTCAAAGGTTTTATAACCTCTTGTTGGAGGCAAATATGCCTTTGTATGAAGGAGCATCAGATTCCACATTATCAATGTGTGTGAGGCTTTTAGCTTGCAAGTCCAATTGGAATGTTCCTAACCAATGCTTAGATTTCATTGCAAATATGGTTTTGGATGCAACACCCATCAAATCTGGTTTGCCGAAAACTTTCTACGATGCAAAAAAGATAGTGTCAAAGCTGGGATTACAGTTGCAGAGGATTGATTGTTGCGTGGATGGTTGCATGCTATTCTATGATAATGATTATGGAAAGAATGATGGAGCATTGCTTGAATGCAAATTTTGTAGGAAGCCAAGGTATCAACAACACAAGACAGGAGCAAGTTCTAAAAAACAAGTACCTGTTAAATCCATGTTATATTTGCCAATAATTCCAAGACTCCAAAGAATGTATGTCTCAAAAGAAACAGCAGCAAAAATGACATGGCACCACCACAACAGGTCATCAAATGGGGTTTTGCGTCATCCATGCGATGGAGAGACGTGGAAGCACTTTGATAGAGTACATCCTGATTTTGCCATTGAGCCACGAAATGTTCGACTTGGTTTATGCTCCGATGGTTTTAATCCATATGTGCAGGCGTCAAATATACCATATTCATGTTGGCCAGTAATTGTGACACCGTACAATCTTCCTCCCGATATGTGCATGTCTGTCTAAACCGTACATGTTTTTGATTTGTCTCATTCTGGGGCCATGCAATCCAAAGGTAGGCATTGATGTATACCTAGAGCCCTTGATAGATGACTTGAAAAAGTTGTGGAGTGGTGTCCTAACATACGATATTTCAAGGCGACAAAACTTTATCATGAGGGCAATGCAAATGTGGACAATTAAAGATTTTCCTGCTTATGGTATGCTTTCTGGATGGAGCACCCATGGTAAATTGGCTTGTCCACATTGCATGGAGCATTCAAAGGCTTTTAGATTATATCATGGGCGAAAAAATTCGTGGTTTGATTCCCATTGGAGGTTTTTACCAAATGACCATGCCTTTAGGAGAAATAGGAATGCTTTCAAAAAGGGGGAAGTGGACATGGAAGACGTGCCACCTTATTTGACGGGAACAGAAGTTTGGAATAGAGTTTTCTGTTATCCTAAAGTAACGGAAAATGGTGCATCAAGAATAGATGGATATGGTGAATGGCATAATTGGACGAAAAAGAGCATCTTTTGGGATCTACCATATTGGAAGGATAATCTGTTAAGGCATAATCTTGATTTCATGCATATTGAGAAGAATTTCTTTGACAACATTTTTAATACTGTGATGAATGTCAGTGGGAAGTCAAAAGACAATGAAAAGGCCCGAATGGATTTAGGTTTGTATTGTAGACGAAAAGACTTGGAGCTCAAAACTCATAGTAATGGAAAGATGTACAAGCCAAAAGCTAATTATACACTTTTAGTTGACCAATCAAAACAGGTCTGTCATTGGTTGAAAGATCTTAGGATGCCTGACGGATATTCTTCTAACTTGTCAAGGTGTGTTGATGTAAATAGGGGAAAGGTCATTGGGATGAAAAGCCATGACTGCCATGTGTTTATGGAATGCTTACTTCCTATAGCGTTTAGTTCTTTACCGGCTCATGTTCTAAATCCAATTACAGAAGTCAGTCATTTCTTCAGAGATTTGTGTTCTACAACATTGAATAAGGACGACCTTCAGAAGATGGAAGAAAAAATTCCTTTCATACTTTGCAAGATGAAGAGAATATTTCCCCCCTCATTCTTTGATTCTATGGAACATCTCCCTATACATCTTCCATATGAGGCAAGACTTGGTGGGCCGGTCCAATATAGGTGGATGTACCCATTCGAAAGGTGACAACATCTTGTTGTATTGTTGACTTTAGACGCCATATTTCATGATCCTAACATAACACTTTTGAAATTGTAGGTTCATGGGATATGCTAAACATTCAGTTAAGAATAAAGCTAGGGTTGAAGGATCTATTTGCGCATCATATTTGCACAAAGAAACAACTCATTTTTGTTCCCACTACTTCAAGAACTTTATGTTAACACCACAAACAAATAGAAATGAAGTAGGCATTGAAATTGAAAGGACAACTTTATCAGTGTTTGACCAAGGTGGTCGTCATTCCGGGAGGGAATCAACTCATTGGCTAAGTGACGAAGAATTGAGATCAGCTCATGTTCATGTCTTGATCAATTGCAATGAAGTTCAACCCTATCTTGAGTAAGGCTCCTTATAAATTGCTTTTCTGAAGTTGTTGTTGTTATCTATTTCAATGTCGTATATAAGTTATATACGGAAAAATTCAGTATATAACTTTAGCTACAGTCACTTTATATACGGATTTTTGACCGTATGTAATCCGTATATAACCACATTTTACATACGGATTTTTAAGGTTATATACGGATTTGGGTTGTATGTAATGGACATTTTTCTTGTAGTGAAAATAAAATGCAACTTAGACTCCCAGTCAAAGTCCTCAGAATGATGGCATTGGTCAGCGCATATAAAACTGCAAGGAAACCTAAGTCTCCTACATTTGTGGTTTGAACACTTGGGCCAGCTGCTAGCCACGAAATTTGTATAATCAAAGCATTTTCAAAAGCGTAAGCACAGATAATTAAACAAACATGGCAGATTAGGCAATGCTAACTATAGACAATGAAAACTATAGACAATGAATATTGACGCACCATAAACAATAGACAACAACACATGAGACAAGAAAAGTAAAAAAAAAAACAAAAAACAAAAGACAACCTACTTGAGTTGGAGAGTTGCTTTGCAAAAGTGAGGGCTTGAGGAAGCTGGAGTGGCCGTGCATGGTGAGGAACGTGACTTCTTGGGGGAAGCGCGGGTTTGCAGAGATTGGGGGGAAATGGAATTGGAAAATGGGTGTTTGGCCGTGAGAGAGTGGACGGTTTGGGGGAAGGGTTGCGGTTTCTTTGTGGGCTACGTGTGTGCTGGTGGTCAGAGTTAGAGAATGGTGAGGAGGAGAGTGGGTGTTTGGCCGTGAGTGGGAAAGTGGAAATGGGCGGTTGTGTGTGAATGAAATGGGGAAAGTGGGGTTTTTGGGAGAGTGAGAGCGTGATAAAGAAAGTGGGTCGTGGTGGTTGGGGGTGTGAGAGCCTGTGAAATTGAAAGGGAAAATGGAGCAGAGGTGGCTGGTGACTGCCGTGAGAGAATGAAAATGAAGGTTGGTTGAGAATGGTGGAAGTCGTGAGTGAGTGGCTGTCGTGGTGGTTGACGGGTGGGTGAGAGTGTGGAATGGGTTGCAGAGTGGGGCAAATGGCAAGTGTGTAAGTGGAGAGGAGAATGGATGAGTGTGTGAGAGAAGGGTGTGGTCGTGAGGGGTAACGAGAGTGTTTGGAGTGGTGTGAGTGAGTGGGAGAGACTCTGAGAGGGAACGAAAATGGTAGAGTGAGGTGCAGGAGGAGGTGCTAGGTTTTGGGCGTGAGAGAGTGAGAGAAGCACTAGGGTTAGAAAAACTTTGAAATGGGTCAAAGTTGTGCAGTCCAAGCCCACTCAGATTTGAAAATCTGCAACTCCCACGCCCGGGCGCCCTTTGGAGGGGCTTGGGCGTGAAAAATTCCTGGGAGAACAGCACAAAAGGGCGTTGGGCGCCCTCTAGGGGCACTGGGGCGCGAGTTCTATAGATTTTCTGTAGAATTTTCCAGAAAACAGTTTTAGTCCAAATCAACTGTGATTTTTGATTTTAGACACTCCTAAACACTCAATTCAACCCAGATAAATGTGTTTCCATTATACGAACTTGCTCAAATCCTTAAGGAGTGAAATTGAGTGCAAGAGTGACAAATCAAGTGTCCACTTCCAAGGCTTTCCAACTCTCCAACTCAAAGGTCAACTTTTGACACAAAAGGCATACCTAAACTTGCAATTCATGGCAACACAAGTTTAAACACACCAACACACAACTAAGCTAATTGAGCTACACCTATTCATACCAATTGAACACAACGTTCAGTATGACACCAAGATAGCTAGGTACCACTACTAACCTAAGATGGAAATCACAACTTCAATTCAAAAACACATTTCCTAACACAATGAATTTGCACATAAAACACATCAAACCAACTTCAAACAATCAAAACACACCAAAATAACAAAATAACACAATAAAAGGGATAGAAAATTGGGTTGCCTCCCAGCAAGCGCTTGTTTAACGTCATTAGCTTGACACCATGATGCTCAGGGTCAACCAACTAAACACTTGTGTTGAGCCGTTCAATCTCACCACCTCAGTAATGCTTGAGTCGTTGCCCATTGACTACCCAACTTCTTTGTGGGTCATCAGAGGATGGATCTATCAACTCAATTGCTCCATGTTGTTTGACATCTTTGATAGTGAACGGACTCGACCACTTTGATTTCAATTTACCCGCAAAGTGTTTGAAGCGGGAGTTGAACAACAAGACTTGCTGACCAGGATGGAAAACCTTCTTCACCAACTTCTTGTCATGATAGAACTTGACCTTCTCCTTGTAACTCTTGGAAGAATCATAAGCATGAAGGCGCATCTCTTCAAGTTCAAGGAGTTGCCTCTTTCTTTTCTCAGTAGACATGGAGGGGTCAAAATTCAAGAACTTGAGGGCCCAATAAGCACGGTGCTCTAACTCCACCGGCAAGTGACAAGCCTTCCTATAGACAAGCTGGAAAGGAGATAGCCCCACTGGAGTCTTCATGGCAATTCTATATGCCCATAGGGAATCATCTAGCTTTTGAGACCAATCCTTCCTAGAAGAAGCCACAGTTTTCTCCATAATCTTCTTTATCTCCCGATTTGAAACTTCAGCTTGGCCATTTGTTTGTGGGTGATAAGGTGAGGCCACCTTATGCTTAACTTCATAGTGCTTAAGCACCTTGGCCAGTTGATCATTGCAAAAGTGAGATCCTCCATCACTAATGAGGACCCTAGGAACTCCAAACTGGGTAAAGACTTGTTTTTTCAAGAACTTGATTACTGTGGAAGCATCATTTTTAGGACAAGCAGTTGCCTCTACCCATTTGCTCAAATAATCAACAGCTACAAGAATATACTCATTGTTGAAAGATGGAGGAAGAGGGCCAACAAAGTCTATGCCTGAACAGTCAAAGACTTCCACCTCTTGAATCATTTGCAAGGGCATTTCATGCCTTCTTGAGATACTCCCCGTTCCTTGGCATTTATCACAACTTCTAACATAATGGTTAGAATCCTTCAATAGGGTGGACCAATAGAATCCAGCTTGGAGAACTTTAGCAACTGTTCTTTCTCTATTGAAGTGGCCTCCATATGGAGAGTTATGACAGTGCCATAGAATACCTGTTGCCTCCTCACTAGTGACACATCTCCTCAATAGGTTGTCAGCTCCAATCTTGAACAAGAAGGGGTCATCCTAGATAAATTGCTTTGGATCATGTAAGAATTTCTTCTTTTGGTGCCATGATAGATCTTCTGGTATGACTCCTGCTGCCTTGAAGTTAGCCATGTCAGCAAACCATGGCCTCTGTTGAATATGCAGGAGAGTCTCATCTGAGAATGATTCACGAATCTTTTCTTCCTTGCAAGTGACTTCTTCATTAATGAGCCTAGATATATGATCTTTAATCACATTCTCACTTCCCTTCTTGTCATGTATCTCAACATCAAACTCTTGGAGTAATAAAACCCATCTGATTAGTCTTGGTGTGGAGTTAGGTTTGGTGAGAAAGTACTTGATGGCAGCATGGTCGGTGTAGATGATCACCTTAGACCCAATGAGATAAGGTCTAAATTTCTCCAATGCATAGACTATGGCAAGAAACTCCTTCCCTATGGTGGCATAATTGAGTTGGGCACCATTCAAGACTTTGCTGGCATAGTAGATGGCGTGAAAGATCTTCTCTATTCTTTGGCCAAGAACAACTCCTATAGCATAATCGTTGGCATCACACATCAAATCAAAGTCTTGGTCCCAATTGGGAGCTATGATCACTGGGGCTGAAATCAACTTGTTCTTCAAAATTTCAAATGCCTTTAGGCATTCGTCATTCATGTCAAAGGGTGTGTCCTTCACAGGGAGATGCTCAAGGGCTTTGCAATCTTGGAAAAGTCTTTGATGAATCTTCTATAAAACCCCGCATGGCCAAGAAAGCTTTGAATGCCCTTCACATTGGTTGGTGGTGGAAGTTTTTCAATTACCTCCACTTTAGCTTTATCCACCTCAATCCCCTTGGATGATATCTTGTGCCCTAAAACAATGCCTTCGGTCACCATGAAGTGACATTTCTCCCAATTGAGGATGAGATTGGTTTGGACACATCTTTTCAACACAGTTTCTAGATTAGCCAAACATCTATCAAAGGAGCTCCCGAACACAGAGAAATCATCCATAAATACTTCTATACATTTCTCCACAAGATCGGAGAATATGGCTTGCATGCATCTTTGGAAAGTGGCGGGGGTGTTACAAAGCCCAAATGGCATCTTCCTGTAGGCAAATATCCCAAAGGGGCATGTGAAAATCGTCTTCTCTTGATCTTTGGGGTCCACAGCTATTTGATTGTAACCTGAATATCCATCCAAGAAGCAATAGAAAGCTTGACCTACTAATCTCTCTAGCATCTGGTCCATGAAGGGAAGAGGAAAATGATCCTTCCTAGTGGCTTTGTTGAGCTTCCGATAGTCAATACACATTCTTCAACCGGTGACAGTTCTTGTAGGGATCAACTCATTCTTCTCATTACAAACCACTGTCATACCACCCTTCTTGGGTACTACTTGCACCGGACTCACCCAAGTGCTATCAAAAATGGGATAAATAATTTCGGCCTCAAGAAGCTTTAGAACCTCCTTCCTCACCTCCTCCTTCATAATAGGATTAATCCTTCTCTGAGGTTGGCTCACAGGTTTGAAGTCTTCTTCCATGAAGATCTTGTGCATGCAATAGGTGGGACTTATCCCTTTCAAATAAGAAATAGACCATCCCACAACTCCTTTGTTGTTTTTCAAGACCTCCATCAGCTTCTTCTCTACATCAATTGACAAGGAGCTACTAATAATAACTGGTTTGTTGTTACCCTCTTCCAGAAAAACATACTTTAGATGAGAAGGTAACATTTTTAGCTCCACCTTCTTCTCTTCAACAATATCATGAGTCTTTAAATCTTCAATTTTCTCCTCATGAGATGGGATCTCCTTCAATACATCAAGATTTGTCAAACAATCATCAAGAATTTTGTCTTCTTCTTCATTAAGAGACTGCCAAGCATCAATGAGGGTTTTCATAAGAGGAAAAGAAATATTTATCTCCCTCTCCACTCTAGTGCAAACTTCATCAAGAACATCAACTTTGAAACACTTTCCCTCATCACTAGAGTGGGACATGGCCTCAAAGACATTGAAATTCACCTCTTCATCTTGTACTCTCACCTTGAGCTTGCCATCATCAACATCAATAAGCACTCTTGTCGTCTTCATAAACGGCCTTCCAAGCATGAGAGGTACATCCACATCCGCCTCCATCTCCAAGATGACAAAATCCACCGGGAAAACAAAATTATCAACCTGAACAAGAACATCCTCCACTACACCATGGGGGTATTTGATAGATCTATCAGCCAATTGTAGAGTCATCCGAGTTGGCTTGAGTTCTAGCTCTCCAATCTTCTTGAATAAGGAAAGGGGCATCAAATTGATGCTAGCACCCAAGTCAATCAAAGCTAGCTTCCCTATGGTGCAAGGGATAGTGAAACTACTCGGATCTTTGAATTTTCGGGGGAGAAGATTCTGGATGATGGCACTGCAGTTGCCTTGCACTTCAATAGTTTCCTCTCAATGTATTTTCTCTTTTTTGTGAGGAGTTCCTTCATGAACTTTGCATAGGCCGACATTTGTTGAAGTGCTTCTAAGATGGGTATTTTTATCTCCAATTGCTTGAAGATATCCATAAACTGCCCATATTGTTTCTCCTTTCTAGAGTAGATTTTTGGGTAGGGAAATGGTTTCTCAAATTCTTTCTTCTTTTCCTCAACTCCTTCTTTCTTTTTATCTTTTCTTACACTCTCATTTTTTTTCATTTTCATCCTCTACTTTTCTCTCCTATTTCTCTTTCTCATTGTTTTTCTCTCCACTCTCTTCTTTTTCCATCTCTTTAGCTCTCTTATCTTTTTCCTCTGTCTCCCTCTCCACTAACACCTTACCACTTCTAGTAGTGATGACTTTGCATTCTTCCTTTGGATTGGCCTCAGTGTTAGCTCCAAAACTCTTATCAGATTTCTCTTCAAGCTTTTTGGCCAATTGGCCCATTTGGATCTCCAAGTTCCTAATGGAGGCCTCTGTGCTCTTGTGGTTGGAAATGGAGACTTGCATGAATTGTTGAAGAGTGTCCTCCAACTTAGAAGTTCTATCTGATATAAAGGGGTGAGGTTGATATTGTTGTGGTGGTGGTCTATTTGATGGCCCAACTTGTCTTTGGCCCATACTTGGGTTCGGTCTCTAACCTTGGTTGTAGTTGCTTTGCCGATTTTGATTACCCATATAGTTCACATCCTCTTGGGTATTGGCTTGTTTAACACACTGACCTCTTGCATGTTCTCCACCACACAACTCATACCCTAGATGGTGGGTGTGTGACACATTTTGGAGCCCTTGTAGCTGAGAGACCTTGTTCATGAGAATATCCAGTTGTTGAGTCATTATCTTGTTTTGAGCCAAGATAGGATTCTTAGACTGTAGTTGTAAGACACCTTTTTGTTGCCCCTCTCATTCTGTGATTCACTATCATTTGCAGCCATGTTTTCAATGAGCTCATGGGCTTCTTCTGGGGTCTTCCAACGGATGTTTCCTCCAGCTGAGGCATCCAATATCAACTTAGTTTGGGATCTCAATTCTCCCAAGAACATGTTCAGAACTGTAGGCTCATTAAACCATGAGTGGGTGTCTTCTTTAGTAGCCCCTTGAATCTGTCCCAAGCTTGACTCAGCGTCTCACTAAAATCCTGCTAGAAAGATGATATCTCACACTTCCCTTTGTTTACTTTGGATTGAGGGAAGTATTTGTTGCAAAATTTTGATACCACATCGTCCCTTGAAGTGAGGCTATTCTCAGCAAATGAATTGATCCATGCTTTGGCGTTGCCTCCAAGAGAGAATGGAAATAGGCTGAGCCTTATGAATTCGTCAGGTACATCTTGGACCTTCACCGTGTTACATATCTCCAGGAAGCCGGTGATGTGATTGAATGGATTCTCATGTGTCAGGCCATGAAATTGATTGCTCTGCACCAGATGAATGAGAGCAGGTTTCACCTCTATGTTTGGGGCATTGATTCGTTGTCGAGCAATACTATTAAATTGAAGTGGCCCTTAAAAAACAGAGTAATCCTCCAAAGTGCGTCTAGCTTGCCCATCACCATCACCATTCCTATTATCAGCCATGTGTTCCACTTCCTGCTCAGCTGCAGGCAAGATGGGTTGCTCAGTAATCACAGGAATGGGAGAAGTTTCTCTAAATGCCTGNTTTTCTCTTGTTCTTCTACTATTGTTTCTTCGGGCAGTCTTCTCAACTTCAGGATCTAAGAGGAGGGGCTCAGAGGATGGTGTGTTCCTAGTACGGATTATGCCCTGCATACACTAGAGACAATAGTACTAGAGCACCAAGTTAGCCCACAAATAATGAAAACAAAAATTATTCATAGTAAAAAGAATATAAGAATCAAGCCTAAATGGGTTAGAAATCACACAAAAGTAAAGTGGTTACACCGAGTCCCCGACAACGGCGCCAAAAACTTTTTAACTCTTTGGCAAGCATACCAAATCTTTCAAGTAGTAAAACCGGTAAGACCATATATCGTTTCCCAAGATACTCGGTTAACATTTTACTATTGTATAAATAACTAACTAACTTAAGCTAAAGAATGGTTTCCTCTAATGTGAATTTGTGTAATGAAACTAAACATAATGCATATATGATAAAGTGAACTTCTTGGGGTTAGAACACTTGAAAATGAAATGATTGATGATGATATGGAATGGATATGTTGGAGAATGATTTCAACTATTACACTCCTATGAAAATGCACAATCACTTCTTCTTCAATTAATTGCTCTTATGAACTTGCTAGCTAAGTTACTTTAACCATCCCTTGGTGAGAAATGTAAGATCCGGGAAAATATGAGTTTTAAAAATAAAAATAATTTTGAGACTTTGAATTTGTTATAGAACATAATTTTTATGTTATTTCTTTATTTTTATATTTTTGCCTAGGGGCAAAAGGGTCTCTTACTTTTATTTAACTAGTGTAGAAATTAATTAAGAGAGGGTGTAGAAAGGAAAAGTCTGCAAATTAAATAATCTGGATATTTAATAAAATAATATTATGTAAATCTTTTAGAAGATTTAGTTGTTGTTATTTTAAAAATTAGTTAAAAGAGAATAAGAGACATAATCTTGGTGGGTTTAAAGATTAAAGGAAATATTATATTTAGAGAAAATCATTACTAGATATTTTAGATTTTAAAAAGATTTGGTGGTTGATGATATTTTAAAAAGTAGTTAAGATAGAATAAAGAGGAAATCTTAGTGGTTTTAGATATAAACTGAGAGATTTTATTTATATTAAAAGGATAGAGATAGAATAGAAGAGGATAAAAAGGATAAGAGTAAAAAGGAGTTAGCATTTTGTTACCCTAAAAGCAAAAAACGAAAATTTAAAATATAAGGGAGAGAAAATATGTTTTCTGAGAGAAGATAGAGTAGAGAACGGGCATAAAAAATAGGAGGATCATTGGTAACGTTGTGAAGCTTTCTTGTTGATTTTGGAAACAAAAAATAGTACGACACCAAGTAAGGGGAGGAACCGGTTATATTGTAACACATGATTTGTTTGGGGTTTTGATAAGTGTTTTTATGTTATAGGGAAATATTTTGTGATGTGGTATAATATTTGTTCTTTGCTTGTACATCATTGTAAGGGGAGTGATTAGAATTATCTTGTATATGTAGGGTAAGGTGTGTTGACGTTTTAGCTTCGTTGTTGTAGTTGTGATAATTGTTTTGGGTTGTGTTAGACGTTGCTTTGATGATGAGTTTTCTTTTGTTTTTATGTCATGGTTCATTTTGACGGTGTTGTATTATCATGTACTCGGAGTGTGTTATGCGTAAAGGATGCAAGTTTGGGGAGTGTCTTGTTATAGTGAAGATGAGAGTTGTTTCAACTAATCCTACAAGGATTTTATTTATGTTGCATGATATTTACGTGGTGTATGTGAATATTTTATGAAAGGAAAGAAGGGTTTAAATTCTGGATGGGTTTTACCGTTTGGAATTTTAGAAAAAAATAGATTGAGTGTTAAATAATTTGAGTGGGATGTGTAGTAATTGTAGAAGCAGCGTGAATGAGGCATGGGTAATAGTTTTCCATATGTAATTCTAAGTGAAATATGTGTACAAAATAATTTAATATTTTAATATTAAGATGATTTTGATGACTTAGGTGTTGTATTTAAGTTAATATCTTATGTTAATATATATTATATATTATGTTAATATATATTATATATATAATACTTTGGATTTGCGTAAGTTAGTATATCATATTAATCTAGTATAGACTATTAGGTATAATAGAAGGTGACGTAGCTTTATATATTATATATGTATGTATAATAATATATTTTGGTGGACGGGTCAACAAAAGAAAGTAATAAGGGTTTGTTTCTTTCAAGGCAAAAGTTATTTTTTCTATAAAAAGTTATATTACATAAGTTTTCTTCGCAGGTTATATTTCATTCTAGTTTTCTTTTTAGGGAATTATTATGTATATAGAATAAATATTAAAAGTTGAATATTTTTATATGTTGTGATATTTAATCGTAGTAATTTTATAGGTTTCTATGGTGATTTGTTCAATGTTATGATGTTGTATATGAAGTCTTATTTTATATGGTGTTGTAAAATCCTGTGTTTGATGAGTTGATGTTTGTTATTGATATGTTAACGACTATTATTGAGATTGTGTTTTGAGCCTTGTAATTGGTGTGCAATGCATGTTATGGAACAATATGTATCTTATTATGAGTGATGTTATAAATCTGGTGATTTGTGATTAGTGACTTAATGTATAATGTTGAGACTGCGTATGAAATGTGATGAGAAAGACATGTTAAACATTATGATGATGGAACACTGTATATTTTGAGAATGGTGAGATAAATCTTATGATTTGAGGAGGAATGCATGTTATTGAGAATGTGTACTGAGTTGTGTTGTGGACATGAAACTATGTTATTTCCCCGTACTGTCGTCGGTCATGTGTGAGCTTTTCGTACTGCGCTACGTTAAGAATGTGATGTGTTGGACTCTCGTTTAAGAGATAGTGATTCGAGTGTCACTTCCCTCTGCGTGGGGAGGTGGATGTCTCGCCCAAAAGACTTCGGCTCGTGCTTAGTATAGTGCACTGGTGCGCGTGGTGTCAGTGTTTTTACTTGTTAGTCATTGAGAAGTCGGGGAGATAGGTCAGAAGTTGCGATGGAAGACGACTCGAATTGCCCTGTTGAGGAACAGGTACCTGTTAGTGATAACAGGTCATGACGACACAATAAAAGGAAACAACATTGGGTCATGAATGGATTGGTTATGATATTGATGTTGTGATGGAATATATTATATGTTTATATTACTCTCTGATTAAAATGAAATATGCTTTATTGTGTGTTATGATATTTCTGGTTGCTCACCCTGAAAGTTGTTGATGTGGTTTTCACCTACGATGATCGTACTTGTACGGGAGTAGATGGCATTGCAGATAAAACTGGACAGGAGTAGCTGATGTGAGAGTTGGGACATTTGAGTTCGGGGATTTATTTTTTATTTTAAAAGTTTTCCAGTTTGATTTTTGTATGTAAAAGTGAGATTCTAAGATTTTCAAACGATATTTATAGTCATGATTTAATTTCGCCTTTGAATTGAATGTATTATAGAAAGGTTTTGAAAAAAAATTCACCGTGACATTCTGAAAAATCGGGGTGTTACAAGAAAGCCTAGATTCACTTATTAAATCTCAATCCCTTGGCAACCTAACAAGTTCATCCGCATTAACAAAAGAAGTTTAAGACAACCAAAGGTCCTAGCTCTATCACTAGACATTATTTCCTTTAGGTATTTAGTCCAGTTCAAGGTTCACACAACATTTCCTAATATTAAGCAAAGCCTAAAATCATGCTATGGTTGATCAAGTCATAACAAGCTTTAAGCAAAGAACATAAATATTAGCAAGTAATGAAAGAAGCATATTTTCATTGAAACCAAGTGCATTTACAAGTGAGTTTTACAGTTTACATCATTCCCCAACAAAAATGAACTTAGCTCTCCATAGTCATGGAGAGCTTGAGCTTACAATGAAAGAAAATCGAGTAGATGAAGACCCAAGGAGGAAGAATGGAGATTTCCCACAGCCCAAAACCAGCTCCTAGAGGTCCAAAATGGTGTTTCCAAGCTTCAGCCGCCAAGAAGATGGTACCCTCGTTGCATGTGAGCCTTTTATAGGTCTAGGGTGCCATGTAAGCAAAAAGTCATGCCCAACCCCCTTTTCTGGGGCGCCCGAGCGCCAAAATTAAGCACAAATAGTGAGTTAAAGGGCGTCATAAATAAGGTGAAACAGTGCATCAAAGGGCACCTAACCCCCTTCTGGAGCGCCCGAGCGCCACAATTTGGAAAAATTGTCGAATTGAAGGGTGCCCAGCCCCCCTCTTGGGCGCCCAGGCATGAGCTTCTAATAAAAATGCGAACTGAAGGGCGCCCAGCCCCCTCTGGGGGCGCCCCAACATGGAATCTGCAGTGAAACTTCTTCAAATCTCTCTTTTATAGCTCTTTCTTGGCTCCCTACTCTTGATAGTTTGGATTTCCTTCCAAAGCACACAAAGTTCCTACAAAATTTGAGGAATTAGTGATGAAAACAGGTGTGTCTGTAACCTAAGTTGAAGTTATTCACAAAGTTAGATTAAAGAGAGGATTAAGCATGTTTCAAGCTTCAAGAGAGTTTATTTGGTAAGAAAATTGCACCATATATAATGGTAAGAATTACTGTTATCAACGTCCTGTCTCCTCTCAAGCAACTATTTAAAGCATTGAGGAAGTTGTTCTTTTTCCTTTTTCAGGTACCTTGATTGGAGAATCTTAGATTTTTAAGGTTTCTCTCTCTTGTTCATCAATGACTTCTTCCATTCTTGTCTCTTCTGACCTCCCTTTTATTTTAACCTATCCATATATGTTTCCTCTATCATGGCAAATATGACTTTTCTTAGTTTATTTATAACCACGGTGGCTCTTCAATAATGACCTCTCTATCCACTGATGTCAACAATGCATTCCTTAACGAAAATTTGTAAGAAGAGACTTATATAGAGCAACTTCCCAGATTTGGTGCTCAAGGGTAGTCTTCTATGTCGTCTTCGCAAATCATAACAATTTTGTGTCACTTGAGTGCAAAAACAGATATTTTCACTAGGTCTTTATGGATTATATTAGTAATAAGCTTGGTACATACAATTTGTATGCACAAGTTTGAAGGGGAGTGTTAGATATATTGTCTTTATCTTTTATCTTTAGTTATTTTGTTAAGTGCAAATGTTGTTTCACAACATAATCTGTTTAGCTAGTTTCTGTTTGGTTAACTGTTGCATTTTGGATAAGTCATTGTGATGTGAGTCTGTTTGGTTATGTTCTCTGTTTGTGTAAGGTAAAGCATACGAAATGAGCAATAAATTGCTTCAACAAAGCTCATTTGCTTAAACCAGAAAACACAATAATTTTGGTTTGCGTCAGTGTTTTATAACTTTAACTATGCTAAATTTGTTTTAGTGTCCAATTTGAGTTGTGATCATACTTAGCTATAGGTTCCAGCTTAGTTCAGTGTATCTAACCATTCTAGAGTCACTTCTTTTGTTGCTTGTTCATTTGATTCTATAAAACTCAGAATTGGTGGTGAGGTTGAGTGTTTTCCCTACATAATTAGCTATTGTGAAATTTTGAGATGCCTTGTTTTTGTCTCAAGTTTTCATTCAAAAAAGTCTTATTTGATGAATTAAAGTTGTTGAAATGGTCTAAACTGAGTCATGATAGCTAATGTGAATTTTCTCTTTTAAAACTACCAATTTGAGTCCTATTTTCGTACAAAGCGCCTTGTGGTGCACTTCAATTTTGTTTACAATTTGAGTTAATTGGATTGTAGCAACAGTCTAGGGTATGTAAACTTCAAAACAGTTTGGAAAAGATAATTTAGCAAAAATTAAAACGCAAATAGACCATGTGTAATCCAACAAAAAGCCTATAAAATCAAAATTATGAAATATGCATTTAAACTTTATTGTTGGAAACTTGATTTCGCATTTTGATTCAACTTGCTTTGTTTTGTATTGATTTCTTAATCTATTCTAAAGATATTGATAGGCTCTATTTGAGTAATTCCAATTTTTTATCAGCTTTATTTGATTGTTTGTTCTTATTAAACCTCAAAGTTTTGTCTAAATGCAATTCTGATAAGTCTTGTTTCTACTCTCGGTGGACTAATTTATGGCATGCAACTAGTGCAGAATCGGGTTACAATGTCACCCATTAGACGTCGGTTAGAGGAGGAAGCGACATAAATTATTGACCAGTGGCAATTGCGTAAATAAGTGAAGCCTATCGACATTTATTAGGTTAGGGACCAACGTCTATAATACTATAAACGTCGGTGCCCCTACAAACTGACGTCTATATGTCTGACAGGTAAGTGAAAAGTCATTTATTTCCGTCATATAGACGTCTGTGCCCCGCCTACCCGACATCTATAGTCTGACAGGTAGGTGAAAATTTAAATTTTTGCGCCATCTAGATGTCGGATCCCGCCACCTGACGTCTATATTTGATTATAGACGTTTGTGCCCCGCCTACCCGACGTCTATAGTCTGACAGGTAGGTGAAAATTTAATTTTTTCCGCCATCTAGACGTCTAATCCCGCCACCTGACGGTTATATGCGATTATAGACGTTAGGGCCCCCACTAATCGTCGTCTATAGTCTGACCAGGTATGTGAAAAGTCATTCATTTTCCTCAACTAGACGTCTTCTTCCGCCAAACAGACATCTATATATAACAAAAATATTAATTTTTAAATGGAATGGACGTCATATTAGTGGGGACCCCGGTGTCTATGCGATTATAGACGTCGATTTTTTTCGCAACTAATGTCTAATTTCTTGTTAAATGGTGCGAACCTACAATAATAAAGTTTAAGACTGCAACAACTTCAAACAAGTAAAAAATGGAGTACTTGCTATGGTGAAGACTAAGAACAGTTTTCCTCCTTCTCAATTTCTTGTACACACTGAAGGTACGAGATCCTTATAACACCCTTTCCAGTTTCTTGCAGTGCTTTAATCATCCATTTGTTAAAATGAATATAAGAAATCCATTTTATTAAGGATTAATGATCTCTATTAATTATTAATTATTATTCAAAATTTAATTGATTCTTTTATTAAAATTAAAGAATCTAATTTAAGCCAATAGTTTATAATAATTCAATCTTAATTTCAGAAAATAGAAAATATATTTTAATTATTTTTTTGAAAAATATGTTCTCAAAAATATATTTTGAAAATATGTTATGTGAAATTAAAAAATAACGAATTTTTAAAATATAGTACATTTTATTTTATAAGAAACAAACAGAACATATTTTTCTCTGAATAAAAATCATTTTTAAAATGATTATTTTCCTTTCGTTTGATATCATTAATATAATATGATATATATACTACTTTTCAATGAAAGCGATGTTTTAATACCATCCATTCTTAAAAATATAATTCACTAACTAAAAAATTGTTAAAGTATACGTGGTATGAGTACATATAACTATCACTTAAACCAATTAATTTTACAAATATCTATGAAACAATTTAATTTTATGATATTATTAGTCTTAATCAATGTAACTACTTATTATATATAGAACATGAAGTATTTTGATGAAGAATTGAATAGCTATTAAACAAATTTAAATAAATTTTTATCCTATAAAAATAAATTAATAAATTATTTTATTTGAATATAATAATCTAAATAAAAAAATTGTATAATCTTCAACTTCACTCATGATTTATGGATTAACTTTAGTCTACTCTTGAAAAAGTCTCTTTTTAAGAGACTTCTTAAGTCACCAACATAGACAAGTTTCAATCCCAAGACTCTTTTTCAAGGGAATTAAAGTTAGAAATAATATTATTTATATATATATATATATAAAATTATATATTTTATTACACAATTTTATATATTATAATTTTATTATATTTAAATCAATATTTTTATATCATATTTATTATGTTATTAAATAAAATATCTTGAACAATACTTCAAACTTATCCTTCACAAGAAAGTTATTTGCTTCACTTGTTGCAAACATATGAGATACTTACGATAATCAGAAACTAAGTGATGAAAGTATGAAATCAGCCAAACTAGCACAGTTGAACACTTAAAGCACTTATTCATTTAAACTTGTGCACTTCTCCTTTAGAGACGCCAAAAACTATTGAACAACTTTCTGAAAACTAATAGCTCTTCAAATAATTCTCAACACCATTCTTTCATAAAATCAACGTCACCTAGAAATTAATATAAAATTGAGAGCTAAGCTAGCAAGATAGGAAATGTGTAAATCTGAAAAAAATAAGTAAAAGCAGACACAAAATATGGACAAAGAAGTAACTTGCCATTGAACACGAGACTCTTAACAATGTGGAACATTTTATTTAGGATTTGTGTTACATTCGGGTAGGTTTTCCTTGAGCTAAAAACCAAGGATACAGTAAATGGTTAACATGATACATCGTAGCTTTTGCCTATACAATTACGGCAGAAACATCGATATCCAATAAGGGTGTCAGATACTTTGATATATTATTATTCTAAAGCGTGTCACAGATACTTAGCTGACTTTGCATGTTAACGGCTTCTTTCTAGCAGTGCACCTTGTCAAATTATACCAACATGCAATGCCAGAATAGTTGCTTAAAAAATAACTTTTATGTTAACTCTCGCTAGATATATATATATATATATATGTCATTTCCACGGTTTTTTGTTTATAGCTGTAAATTTAATTTTAGAATGTTTTGGATTTTAAGCTAAAGGTGATTTTTAACTAAGTAAACATATTAAAAAATCTAGGTTTTATGTGATCTTCTATAATGGTACATACAATTACATTTACTTTTGAATTAGTAGAATCAAGCCAAAATGTCAACTATATAGTAGCAGTTAAAATGAGGAGCCATATTTACATAACCTTTTATAAAAGTTATACAGAAGAGAATGAAAAAGTTTGAAAAAAAAAAAAACTAGCAAACATGTCTGCAACATTATATATAGAGTTTAGAACTAACCTATTTATGAACATTTAAATATTTAAAGGTTTGCTCATAATTGGAGAGACAATTGAGGCAGAATGACATTTTTTATGCATGGGAAAACCACTTTCTACTGCATGGCTGAAGGAAACTGTGTTGGAGAATGATTTGGATTCTCAGGGAAGGATTAAGGTAGATGAAAAATTAAGAGTCAATGGACGGGACAACATTAGGAGATATTACAAATATTCCAGTAAGTGTTATTAATAACTCATTCAGCTTTTCATAATTATATAGTTTTATTTAAAAATCAAAAGTTACTGAATCTCTTGCTTTTTAACATGGTCTTCTGGATGATTCTCTTGAGCTAGACTGAGAAGTCATGCTTTTTACTGCCTGAGTTTTGGCTAGAATTTAGTTTCTGCTTACTAATAATTTGTGTCTTAGTCGAGATCGATATATAAAAGTCTCTTTGGTTTTGTCCCATATAAATTGGTTAAAATGTCATAGATCATAAGCATTTTAATCTTCTTAAAAGCCACCCAATAACAGTTTTTTTAATGGAACTCCACACAACAGGAAATCAAGCTTTTTGGCACAACAGCATGCTGAAGTTGTTGTGAACAACCTGAAGGTAATAATACAAGGAGCAACAGAATGTAGGATGGAAACTTCAAGCCACATTCAGCAATTGCAATAGTTTCACCAGGGAGGAAAGAAGCAGTGGCACCTTTACCATTCTGGACAATCACGGGAAGAATTCCAGAATTCATTAAATATAGAGATTTGTTTGTTGGTAGAACAAAGAAACAAATGGGACTCAGTTATGATATTCAGATATGCAGAAAATTTTAAAATTGTTCTAAACCTATATCCTAATGATAAAACTATCAAAACATTATCATAACTATGCTAAAAAACCTAAATTTACCATCAGAAACCATTCTCAAAATTATCTACTCTCTAGAATTATAAAACCAAAATCTGAAAATGCCCCTACACTAGCCTAAAAGTACTGCAGTAAAACAGAACAATCTAAAAATTCACTTCCTACTTCTAACTAGCTCTAATCTTTATTTAAAGAAACTCAAATTAACTGAACTAACCTACAACTACATCTTTCTAGTTATTAAAATTTAAAACTACAGAATTTAACTGTGTTACTAGACTATGACTAAAAGAAAATTCACTGGGCTTAGCAGAATTCAATTACAGAAACAAAAACTAGAATTAAACAAGACTAAGCAAATTCATTTCATCAATATAGAGTTGTATTTAAACTAACCTACCTACTTCCTAAGAAGAATCAAAATATGGTATCTATACTAAATCATTCTAAAGGAAAAACAAAACTATTTGCTGGAAATTGTAAAACAAAAATTGTTAAAAGAACTACACCAACTAAAAGAAAGATATTGTAATCTAGACTATACTAGGCTTAAGAGGAAAATAGGTATGAGGTGGGTATAATCTCACGCTTCATAAAGGCCGTAGCACAAAAGGGAAATCTCAGTTTTAATATACTTCACATTTCATCAATCTGGTTTTCTTTTTCTCTTACTCACTTAGTTTTGCAAGATGAATTAGTGTTAGGACAGTGATAGAAGACAATGATACAAGAACTTTGATGACAGTCACATCTCTAAAATCATGCTATGAGAATATGGACAAGTTGAAAGATATATAAGCTCAATCATCCAAAGAAACTAAAGAGGAGTATTAAAAGGTTAAAAGAGCCCACAAGATGTTTGAGACCCTAAGAGACCCACCGTGTCCTGTAGTTGGGAACTGCCGTCGAGCTCCACCATGTGATACTGTCAGTGACAAGGATAAAGAAGATCATGAAGAAACCAGGGGAGGATGTTAAAATGATATCAGAGGACACTCCAATTATTTTCTCCAAGGCTTGTGAGCTCTTCGTTAAGGACTTTACCCAAAGAGGACTTAAACTCAACAGTTATTGCCACTGATCTATTTGACTTTTAGATTACTTTGGTTTCCAACTCTGACAGCCATGCACATGGTGACACCACTATTGTCAAGGAGGTTGAAACTATAGATTAGTCTTCAGCAACCTTAACTCAACAGCAAATACAATATTTGAGTTCTATATATGGCTATGTAACTAATCTAAGAACTTTATCATTGTAATTATGTAATTTCTACATATATAACTAAGAACTTTATCAGCTGGTTATGTATAACCACACTTGAATGAAAGGAAGTTGTGCCACGATCTTTCATACACACAAGAAGTGGTATATCTCCAGTTCTTTTAGACTTCAGCTTGATCATCTCTATGTTAAAAAGTGAGATAATATGCTGCATAATATTCATACAGTGAAGGTTTTAAGGAGGAAGAAATCAAAGTATACACGGGAAATAAAAACAAACCAGGAAATTTTCCAAATAACTCTTGTGGGAACAGCATGGAGAAATAATTCAAATTCTATGAAAAAAAAAACAAGGCACACTTTTTCAGATTTCCAAATTATTGGGGAATATGACCAGAAATTTTGTTGTTTCGAAAGTACAAAATAGTCTACTTCTCTTATTGGTCCAATGTAGGAGGGATTAAATTATTTGATAGATGTAATTCCATGAATTGTGTCAAATTTCCCACTTACATATCTGCAAATTGGTTTGTATTAGGATGAAATCTGACCACATTCTTCAATAGACCTAATGTAGAATGGATTGAACCAGTTAGACATTTATTATGGAGGGACAATGTATCCAACTGTGCTAAATTACAAAGTTTTGGTGGTATTGAACCAACAATTAATCCAGTGAGGGTAAGAAATAAACATGTGAGATTATGCTATTGGAAGAATTCAGAAAGACTTAAAAATTATTTAGGCATAGCCATATCATGAAGATGATTATTGCAAAGGTTAAGATCCCTGAGCTTCGTAAGTGTGCTTATTCTTTGGGAATGGTTCCATGAAGTGCAACACTTAAGGCCCTAAAGCAAAAACATATTTGGTCTTAGACAAACATGAATGGGGAATACCAAACAGTTGGAAATAAAAAAATCATCAAGATTATAGACATAGGGAGGGAGGTCACAGGTTTGGTCTTGAAAGACAATAAAATCATTGATTTCAACCTTTGTACTAATCAGTTAAACAAATTCTACAAATAAAATGTAATGTCAAAGGAAACACAAGTTTGATAGTAATCAAAATGCAAAGAGGAAAATAAAAATGTATCAACACTTGACCAGGAAAACATCAGCAACAACAGAGGTTACAACCTAAACCAACTCATCTAATACAAAATTTACAAACCATTCATGCACATTCTATGACAAACACATAAATGTAACTTGTTATTCAAATAAGGTGTCACCTTTCTTCATTTTAACAACTCTCTATAGATCATTTCGTGTAAAAATTTCTCTGCCTTTTCAATCTTGTCCTTCTTAAAGAGAGCAGAGATGATTATCTCAAAAGTAATAACATCAGATAAACAACCACTTTCTTCCATTTTGGACCACAAGGTCAATGCCTCATCAAGCAAACCCTCTCTACAAAGACCATTGATCATAACAGTATAAGTATGGAGGTTGGGATTGTGACCTTTATTCAATAGATCTTGAAAAATCTCTTGTGCATTCTTAAGTCTACCCGCTCTACACATCCCATCAATAAGTATATTCATAGTGTACATATTGGGCTGAATTTCATTCTCTGTCATTTTCTTCAGTAATTCAATTGCCTTGTCTAGATGATGATTTTTGCATAAACAGTCAATCAAGGAACTATAAGTGATTACATTTGCTTGTTGATTTCTACCATGCATCTCATCAAAAAGGTCCCAAGCATGGCAGATTCTTCCAGTTTTGCATAAACCATCAATAAGAATACTGTAAGTCACTGTATTAGGAACCATATTCCTGTTGTGCATTTTCCGAAAGAGATTTATGGCCTCATCCACCCTTTTGTTCCTTATGAGTCCATTTATCATGATATTGTAGGTGCAAACACTAGGACTCACTCCCATGTGGGTCATTGCACTGAATACTTGTTTCGCATTCTTCACTTTATTAACTACGTAGTACCCATCGATTAGAGCACTAAAGCTAACAACATTAGGTTTCACATGAGCTTTCACCATCACACCTAACACATTCTTGGCTTCTCCTAACTTTCTTTCCTTGCACAATGCATCAATCAATATAGTATAGGTATAAACATTTGGCCTGATGCTATTTGATAGCATTTCATTTAGAAAACCAAATGCTACTTCTACCTGTCCCACTAAGCAAAAGCCATAAATTAGAGTATTATAAGTAACAACATCAGGAGAAATTCCTTTGATAACCATCTCAGAATACAAATCATAAGCTTCTTTTGGTTGTTTCTCTTTAAATAAAGAATCAATAATTATATTATACATTACTGTTGATCGACGTTGAACCGTTCTGAACAATTTGATTGCGGCTTCAGTTTCTCCTATTTTGCACAGTCCATTTATCAGAGTCCCATAAGTAAATTGGCTGAGAGGAAATCCTAGTGCTACTACTTTGTCATGAAGGTTAAGGGCTTCCTTGACCTCACCCTTATCACAGAGACCTCTCATGAGTGTATTTAAGGTTATGGCATTTGGATGATAACCCCGTTTGAGAATCTTGGCAAATACAGAGAAAGCGAAAGCCAATTTGTCTAAGCGACAGAAACAATTCATGAGGAGGCTGAGATTAACAAGGTCAGTGTGAATTCCCTTGAGCTCCATTTGCTTAATAAGAGAAATGGCAATAGGGTACCGCTTCATCCTCACAAGAAATCCCAAAATCTTTCCAAATTCGAAGATCGGAGGAACATGACGCTTATGAAGCAAGCGATTGAATTGTAAGATGGCTTCGTCGTGTAACGAAGTTTGAGAGTGAGAGTCAGAGCAAAAGAAGGAATTGTGCATTGGAAGAAAAGGAGAAAACTTGGCAATGGAAGGAAGAAGAAAAACCCTAACACTTCTTGAGAACCACATCTTTGCTGCAAACAATAGTATGTATGGAAATTTACTTTTTCTTCTATTTTAAAAAGCTTAACTTGTATGCTTTTAATTTTAACTTGTATGAAAGTTAAACTTAATGAATTTTAATTTTGTTTTAAATTTTTATTTGAATAATTTTTTTATTTCCACTAAATTTTTAAAGTTATTTAAATTTGAAATAATTATTAACACTTAGGCTTTCATTTTAAGTGATATCTTCTCAACGAGTGGACTTTTTCATGTACTTCCAAAGTTTATTCATGTGTCTCTCAATTTTCTCTTAATATCAAAGCATTGATGATAAGTGTAAAAAAAAAATCTCTCTTACTATTATTATCACATCCATTTACCACTCATTTTCAATCTCACGTAACCTACATATTTATTAATGTTTTAATATTTGAAATTAAAATAAGTTAAAAAAATTGAATCACAAATTACATTAAACTTTGTAAAATTATAAACTCAATTTTTCTATTATTATGTAAACTTATTATCAATGGTTGGAAACATTGCTACAATACCATATATAAGATTATTATTAATTTGAAACTAAATAAATTATTATTAATAAGTAAATATGAAGGAATATCCTAAATTAAATTAATTATTTAAAAAATATAATTTTTTTCACAAATGAATTTGGTTATAATAAATAAAAATAGTAAAAATTGATAAATTATTATTATTATAACTAATTATGAAAAAATATATCATTAATATTTTTATACTATATTATTATACTATGAGTTATAACCTTATTAATATTATTATATAAATTTTAATATTATTAATAATATTAATAATAAATTATTTATCAATTCTAATATGTAAGTATTTTTTTTAGTGTTTATCAGATTTTAAAATTTGATCAGAATGTTCATACGAAAATAAAAGAAATAAATATTACATTTCGAAATCAGAAAGAAATGAATAATAAATTTTAAAATTTAAGAAAAATAGATATCATATTTTGAAATTTAATGAGTTTTTAAATTAAATTTCGAAATATAGTATGTATTTATTAATATTTTAATTTTATTCAAAAATTTATCCATCAAATTTCTTTTTTAGGAAGAATTATCTTAAATTTTACTAAATAAATAACAATATATATTTGTATTTAATTTTGATTATTTTTTCAAAATTTGAACTTATTAAATATAAAAATTTTAAACTATACACAATATAAATAAGGGATCAAATTGCTCTAATATAATTTATTATCTAAACAATAATGTTGAATTATAAATATATTAGTTTATATATTGCATGGAAAAATTTCCCACCTATTAAATTTTATCAATATAAATTTAATTAATGTTTGAATTAAAATAAGTTAAAAAAATTGAACCGAGATTACATGAAATTTAATAAAAGTATAAACTTGAATTTTATATTATTATTTAAATTTAAGATGGAAACATTATGGTGCCACCATACAATGCAATGCAAAAACTATAAGAACATGTTTTTACCTTTCTCTCCTCCTTCTTTTACCCTTCCCTGTATCCTTCTTTCTCTTCCCTCTTTACTTCTTCCATTTTCCTTTTTCTTCCCTCACCACTCTCCTCTCTTTCTTATTTCCTTTTCTTTTGTTTTTTTAGAAACCTTAGAGTGATGAAAAGTTACTCGGTGCGTGAGAGAAAGTAAGCAAGAGAGAAGATTTCTATCTCTCCGCAACTGGATTCTAATTTGAGAGTTAAGGTTTCGAAAAGGGGTGTTTGTCCGATGTCTTGCAATCTTGAGAATTTTAGTGAAAAAGAAGAAATTTTCGGTAAGGAAAGCTAGTTTGATTTTAATAATTGTAGTAAAATGTTTGTAATTTGTCATTTGGTGTGCATGTGATTATATGATTGTTAATGGTGTGAAATTTGAAAAAGTATGAGTAATCATCCTTTATGATGTGTTTTTGAAAATTGTGAATGTATGATTGTTGTATAACTTATAGTATGATGAAATTAAGATGTTGTTGATATAAAACTGTGTTATTATTGATAGTTGAAAGAATTGAGGATTTGATGTATAAATTAGAGATTTAAAGTGATGTGTGTTAGCATGTCAAATTTTGGATTAGTGAGTTTAAAGGGAATTATGCAGTTTGGTAAAGGTCTTTGGGTCCATTATATTTTGTTTATATCCTAAAATAGTTATAATATGAAGTTGAAATTGAGAAGTAAAACTTGAGTGCATTTTATACCATTTTAGAGTGAAATTGGGGGGTTTTGAGAGGTAAATTTTAGAGGGAATGATGGTTTAATAGCAATAGCGGTTTGGGGACTATTTTTAAGTTATTTTAGACTTGTTGGAACTCTTAAAACAGTAAAATCTAATCTATATTGGAGTAGAGGTCTTGTGAGAGTGTATGTGCATGGTTCTTAGTCAAAAATAGGGTGTTAAGTAGTGAAATGGTGAGGTAATAGGTCTACACTATTTTGAAAGGTTAGGGGTATGCTATCACACCTATTAGGACTTGTCTAGATGACTAAACCAGTAAAATTTGTTCTGAAATGGAAAATGACTTCATAAGTTGAGTGTTTAGCCCATTTTAGGGGTTTTAAGGGGTGAAAATGAGAAGTAGGACTGCTGGGAGTATTCTGTGGTTTTGGAGAGTCCTAGCAAGTGCAATTGCACTTGTTTAGGCAAGTTGCAAACTGGTTTGAGGGTTTTAAAGGATAGAAATGAAATTGGATAGCTTGTAGGAGTGAATAGTGAGTTTCAAGTGTCAAATTGAGTGACATGAGGGTTTTCTATGTTTTCTCAAGTTCTGGAGGATCCTGGGGGTCTTTAGAAGTTGAAGGTAGGGTCTCCAAGGTCCAATTCGAAGTGGTTTTTCTACTGTCATGGCACTGGGCGCCCCTGCGAAAGCGTTGGGCGCCACTAGGCAGCACTGCAACATTTTTGGGGAGTTTTCAAGTTTTTGGATGTCCATTTTAGACGTTCTTTATATCGTTTTGGGGGTTTTGGACTCTTCTGGAGCTGTTGGGAAGGGTTTCAGAGCTGTTTTCTTTACCTAAACATGTTAATCATTATGCCATGAATAAATTGTGTTATTAGGTGATTTTTTATGACTTGTAATTGTGTTTCTATTTCTTTAATGCATGATCAATAGTCGCAAGTATTGGTGTACTATGTGAATGTGAATTAATATCAATGGTTTCAAAGGTGTGGAAGAGAGTTCCAAGGAGGACCTTCTTAGTGGTGGTTTTAAGTATTGTAAGTATGAATATGAGAAGCTCACTCTTGGCCATCTTGACATTCTAATGGTCACCCATTCTCACGTAGAGAAGGGTAAGACATGTCGTGAGAATAGTAGGAGGTCCTAGTCTAGGGGCTTTACATTGGCCTAAGGCGAGTGATAACGGACTAAGCTTGTGTGGTAGCTTGGGGTGGACCAGTTGTTTCACCACAACAAGTGCATGAACTACCATAACTCAATATTCATACTAATCCGGATGGTCAAGTCAAAAGGGTTGTCATGCATTAAAGGGGTTGTTTGGTTTGATGTGTTATATGTTGTCGTATGAATGTTAACATGTGTTTATATATCATTGATTGTTGTATTCTAGCTTATCCTTTTTTCTTGTGTTTGTGCTTGTATGTTCTTTGCGTCTTCTCTTTGCTATGATCATTCGGTGAGTGTGAGCAGAGGAAGATCAAATATGTTGAAGATGCTTAAACTTCTTTTAGTTATTCTTGTAGATAGTTTTGATCATAGATGATTTGTAAATATAAAGTCTTTTTATGGTTAGTAGATAACTGTAATAATTTTATATCTCCATTTGTTGACTGATCTATTATATCGAATATGTGATGACTATTATATAGTATAAAGCTATATTTTGGAATGTTACAAAAAACTTATTATTAATTTGAAAATAAATCAATTATTATTAATGATTATGAATAAGTATCATAAATTAAATTAATTATTTAAAGAATATAATTTGTTTTCGGTGATGAATTCGACTATAATAAATAAAAATATTAAAATTTGATATATTATTACTATAATAATTAATGATAGAAAATTATATTATTAATATTATTGCACTGAATTGTAATATATTAATAGTATTATATCAGTTATAATATCATTAACTCGAATCTCAGCATTCTGCATTAGTGATATTGAGAACAACATACTAAAATTATTAATTCAAATTAATTACCCCAACTCTTCATTGCATATGGACACTGGTATTCTTTCTTCCCCTTACTTCTTAGTTTCCATTTTAGTATAACCTACTGCGTAATTCTTATTAACAATAATATTACATTAATTAGAACAAAGCCCCTTTTACTTCTTTTTGATTGAGGTTAAAACATTATCGTTTTAATATATAGTAAAAGCCATAAACTCTTAACGGTCACTTAAAAATTCATTTGTGTATATCTCTCCACGAGGAAGAAGCTTATTATACATCCATTCTCGATTTGTAGACATTTCCATTCTTAACCTAACTCTAAAAGCCTAGATAACATGAACCAACAAACTATAAAAAGTTAGCATTTCACCAGTGAATATTGTAAGTTGTATGAAAGTGATCTACACAAAAAAACCATTCAACATAATAATTCTTCTCTTGAAAAGTAGAAAGTTATATTTAATTGGGAAGAGGAGTGCAGTAGAGTAAGAAAGAGAAGTTTGATGGTAGACTGAAAGTTTTGTTAAAAGTGAAACAAATTGGTGTGATGGAGGTTGAACCACTTGCCTCCTCCCCTTTCTTTGTTTGAATGATTCTTTTATTAAAATAAAAGAGTGAAACAAACATACCTTGAACGAGTTTTACAACTTTCTTGTGTGAGATTGAAGCCATGATTTAATTGCCTTGGGATACATCAGCATTTGAAAATAAATGTATCCGCTAGGCTATAATATAATAAATGTATCCGCTAGGCATTCAAACTACTGTCTTAATTTTAACCCAAAGTTTAAGTATTAAAAAAGTATTAACTTGAAATTTTATTATCAGAAAGTTGTAAAAATGTTAATTTGAACAAATTCCCTAATTCTTGGAGTACGTGACCTTCTATTTGGTTAGAATCAAGTATGTCAAATTATGCAATTAACCTAAAGTAGGAGGAATTGACCCTGTGAGTAAATTTGTGAATGAGAAAAAGATATTCAGATTCTCCTATATTGACAAGAAAGAGACGAGTAAATTACGTGAGAAATATAATGTTACTTTCAAGTTTGTTTGAATCCAGATAAAGAATTTCCATATTCATCAGTTGACCAAAAGTAGATCGGATTGAACTGGTTAGTGAATTGTTAAAGAGATCTAACAACTACAGTTTTTCTAAAAGAGTTGTGATAGGATTGGTCTTTCTAGAGTTTTTATCTCTTCCATTCCATTGTACACCTAGGTTCTCATAACGATGGAGAACTAAACCTCATTTGTTGTTGTGGAAGATGTAACCTTTAAACTCTCATGTATTTGAATATGTTCTAAACTATTTTATGCTTCTTTCATTGAATGTTAGTGATTTTCTTCTATTTGTAATGCTAGTTTTGTTTTAGCTATTCATGACTTGATATTTGATTTGTCTGAGTATTGGGAAATATCTTACGAATCATGATCTGGAGAATTTCACCCGAAGGAACTACTGCCTAGACATAGGGATAGAACGTTTAGTTGTCTTAAGCTTATGTTCATAATGCAGAATTAATTATTAGGGATGCACGACATTGTGGTCTAATGATTGAGGATAGGCTTTTTACGTCAAGACGTCGGGTTCTAAGTAATATAGAAAGTGACATTAACATTCTAATGAAGAAGATGAATTCTTAATTATATGCATGAAAGTGATTAGGTGAAATCTAAACCCCAACAACATAATCATCTCATATTATCAACACCGTTCATTCATTTGTGTTTTAGCCTCAATTGGTCAATTTGCATTCAAATTTACTTTTATTGCATTTGCATTTTAAACCAATGAAATTGTTCTTAAGTCTTAATTAGTTAAGGTATTACATGACTGTTTAGTGTCGTGAGTCTTTTGGGATACGATACTTGGTCTTACCATTTTATATTACTTGATATGATTCAGTATACTTGCCGAGGTCTTAACACCGGTCGGCGAGCTAATACCTTGACCGGCCGGCAAGCTAACGCTAACATGATCGGCCGGCCATGACCAACAGGTAAGCATTTAGCCATAGTTAAGGTAAAACATTGGTTAATGGTGATTGGGTTATGATTGGGCCTAGGATTAAGGTTTACTAATCTAAAGCCCATAACGAAAATTATGAATAGAGATTGAAGGTAAAAGGTAAGCAGACTTAATTGCGCATTTATTACAATACCTAGATTACCATACGGACACCGTTACTGACTTTGTCATCGAAAAATCTTTGACAAGTATATCATCGAACGAGAGACAAAAGATTAAAGACGACGGCCGAACAAAACTTAAAAGAAATTGTGCAGGAACTTGAATAACTCGACCCATACCAAAACGTTGTCCAAAACTGCAGAACCAATTCCATGAGAACCGTTTCGACCACCAATCCTCCTAATAAGTCGCAGAACGATTGAAACATTATATCCTCTCCCTATACAGAACAAATACATATCGTAGGTCCAACAAAGCCCTATAGAATGATTTCACCTCATTCAATTTGCATCATGAAATCGATTACAAGAGCTTTTTTATGGACTCCAACTTCAAAGTCCTCTTAATTTCCATAGGTTATTGGTTCGTCTTCAAACTCAAAATCGTGATTTCTAAATTTACCAAAACGAATTAATGAGTGAAAAAAAAAAAATCAATCCTACAAATAATCGTCTCTTCTCATTTTTAAATTTATCAAAACGAAACGTTCAAATTCACCAAAACTAATGCAGTAACCATAAATCTTAATGCTTAAATAATTTTCATGAATGTTTTCTTTCCAAACAAACACAACCTTAAACTCATACAATAAATTAATTTATTTAATTTTAAAGTCTTAAACAAATATTTTAATTAGATTTATATTATGAATAATATTTATTAGTTAAATTGATTAATTGTTGAAAACTGAATCTTTAAAAAGTTATTGAGTATTTATAAGAATATGCTATTGAATTTTGTTTCGTTTTCTGAGAGTGAAAAGGTACATGTTTCCAACCACTTATGTACCTTTGCAATTGAATTTCCTGGGACAGTCACAAGACGCGCTTCATTTATTATTATTAATTTATTTCTGATCATTAATTACAGCGATAACCTTGTTCCCTCTTCGCCATTATTGAGAAGTTTTTAACCAAACACGTAAGACACAACCAAATCCAACGACGCTCACTCTTTATTTGTCTGATCTTTCTTTCCACGTTCTAAACGCAAGTTAAAATTTTGATTTGTTTTGTTTTAGCTTAATACTATTAAACGTTCCAATTTTTGTTAGTTTTGTTCGAAATGGTCATATTTTTTTGAAATATTTAATATAGATCTAAACATTGTAATTTATATTGGGATTGTCTATGAGGTTAGTTTTTAATTTTTATTAGTTTTGTTCGAAATGGTCATATATTTTTTTAAATATTCAATGTAGTTCTAAATATTGTAATTTATGTTGGGATTGTCTATGAGGCTAGTTTTGAAAATTAGGGTTCTCTTCCTCTTCTTCGTTTTGAATTTTTCCATCTCGTGCATGGAAGATGGTCTTGTGGTGATGAGAATCACCAGCGATGTGGAGGCACGGTTTAGGCATCGTTCTCATCTTCAGTCGTGGTTATTAGTGGAGCCGCAGGGCCTTCGTCATGCAAGGGGACTCTTTTCCTCCCTTTTTTTTTCGTGGACAGCGTCGTAAGGAGGGAGAACTTTCCTTTCCTCTTCTCCTTCGCGATTCTAGTTGGGGTTTTGTGTAGGTAGGGCACGAACACCCTTCTTGCGGTGCGGTGCACATGACGTTGACAGAAATTTCTTATCTCCATTCTGACTTTGCAACGCAAGGGGGAAACTTCATTCTCCTCCTCCTCTTCTGTCTTTGATTGGGTTCTTTAAGGTTCTGTTTGGCTATTTGATTTTTTGTGATTTGGGATATAGGGTTTCGTTTCGCTTTGATTTGAGAAATAATTGGTTCCTCTGAATTCGGAATTGGGTTGGGGTTCTTCTACCTTGCAGATAGGTGGGGAGAATTGGGGTTTTGATTCTCTGTTCTGTGTGAATTTCGATTGCGCATTTAGGTTTCTCTACCAAACCAGGATCAAACATTTTCACACCTTAAAAACCTTATTTTAGAACCCACAAAACTCAGAATTGACGAAAACAATATGTTCACACTTGAAAAATCAAAACTCTGATATCAGAAAATCACTTCCAAAAATAAAAAATCTACCTCACTATACTTTAAAGTGTGATTTAATTCACTTATTGCACACTTGGACATTTGATAGTTAACAATTTAAACTGCGTTTGTAGAAAGGACTAAATTGAACATAAATTACGATGTTTTGAACTATATTGAACATTTTGAAAAATGCATACCATTTTAAACAAAAATTGAGACCAACCATGATTTTAAGTCTTTTGTTTTCTATTTGTGACAGTGAAAGGGTGCATGAGTGACTCAGTCTACAAATGTAGGTTATTAAAAAATCGTGATTCATTAAAAGACTATCTACCTTAAAATTAGTAAAATTAAATTTTCTTTTTTTACAAATATAATAATGAATATGAATTTTTAGAATGTTTTTCTTAATAAAATATCACATGTTTTTATATAATTTTTAATTCTATATTTTTATGTAATTTAATAAAATAATATTAACCGTTAAATATATAATAATAAACTAATATTAATAACTATTAAAAAATATAATAAAATTATCAAAATTTAGTGAATTCTTATTAAATGCATTTAGACCAAATATTTAAAAAGAAATTAATTATACCTTTTCTCATATAACCAGAAGCAAAGTAATATATTCTATATATATTTTTCTAGTGCCAAGCTTTTTTTAATGAATTGTAAAAAGAAATCAATTAAATTAAATATTATTCTCCTTTTTAAAAATCCAAGCATTTATTATAAAGAACTCTAGGTTGAGTTTGTTTTCTAAATGTTTTGATCCTTTCTCTATTCCTTATATCGATGTCTACCAAAATATGGTTCCTGCAATAATAAAGTTTAAGACTGCAACAGCTTCAAACAAGTAAAAAATGGAGTACTTGCTTTAGTGAAGACTAAGAACAGCTTTCCTCATTCTCAGTTTCTGGTACACACTGAAGGTACGAGATCCTTATAACACCCTTTCCAGTTTCTTGCAGTGCTTTAATCATCCATTTGTTAAAATGAATACAAGAAATCCATTTTATTAAGGATTAATGATTTCTATTAATTATTAATTATTATTCAAAATTTAATTGATTCTTTTATTAAAATTAATGAATCTAATTTAAGCCAATAGTTTATAATAATTCAATCTTAATTTCAGAAAAAAGAAAATATATTTTAATTATTTTTTTTGAAAAATATGTTCTC
>NW_014542028.1:151424-174218 GCF_000741045.1 Vigna radiata var. radiata | reverse complement strand
TATTGAATTCGTTCTTTTATGGAGATAAGATTCGTTAGGGATATAATAAAATTAGGATTCCTTCTTTATGGAGATATTGAATTCGTTCTTTTATGATTTAATTGCCTTGGGATACATCAGCATTTGAAAATAAATGTATCCGCTAGGCTATAATATAATTCGGTCCCGACCTAAACAAACTGCACTCAGATTCAAAAATACAGGCCTTGATACTTATGTATGTCATCTTGAAAATGACATCTTACCCTCCGCAAAATGACATCTTTCTGAAGTTATGTTAAATTGATTGATTTGTTATTATTTTACTTCTTTGTTCTGTGTAATTGGTAAGAGAAAATTGGGTTGAGATTTTGTCTCATATTCCTCTAAGAAAATAACATCTAAAAAGCTGCATAACACATTATCACTTGAATTCCTCAATCTCAATGAACAATGTTGGTTTACATACATACTATGATTTTGCTTGTTCTTTTACTGCTCCACTAACCAATCTAACAAATTATACATGAATGGTCTATGAATTCTGATGTGAGGGAGGACCAAGTGTCCAAAGTACACAAATTTTACATAGACTTTCATATGATTTGGTTCTAGCTCATGTGAATTGAGACCAAAAAAAGTCTACAAAACCAAAAACTTTCTTCATTAAAAAAGTTCACAAAATCAAATATCTTTAAAGCTCAATGAGTCAATCCACGAACTTTCAATTTTAACATGAGAAAAATATAATAATAGAAACAACAAATAGTCACTTCTACAACAACAAACCTAAACCCAACTGGAATTGCATAATAAAAACACCCGGGCAAAGAAACATATGGCAATTAAAGGCCTATGTTTGGGATCAAATTCTAAAACAAAAAATATCATATCTGTAAAATAAAAAATATATCCAACCCTTATTCGAAAGAGAAATACAAGAGGCAAAGATCATATGAAATATGATCCCTCATTAAAGCATGCAATAGATTATAAATTATAAAGTGCTTTTTGGTGAAGAAAAAGGTACATTGGATGGAATCTTATATCGTCACAAAAACCATACATTCTTCGTGGACATAAGATAAAAGATAATCTTTGACAAAGATGAGAAACATAACACAAGTATCTTTACAAACCCACCTAGTCACCCACTGAAACTCAGTTTCGTAGGGATTGACCCACCAACTGTCACAATCTGTTGCTCAAGCTGCATCAATAATTCGTAAAAGAAATATAAATTACAAATCCAGAATGTAAATAGAAGGATATTTAATATTTTAAGTTTTTCCTCTAGTTAACACCCTGAACCGTGTTTCAAGCTTATTCATGACAAGGAAGTACTCTTGCTTCACTTCTTGCAAACATCTGAGATACCTGTAGTAATCACAAACTTTCAGTGTTGAGACCATAAAATCAGCCCAACGAGCATAGTTGAACACTTAAAACACGAGTAGCTTATTCATTCAAACTTGTGCACTTATCCCTCTAGAAGCCAAAAACTATTGAACAACTTTCTGAAGACTAACAACTCTTCAAATAATTCTCAAGGCAATCCTTTCATATAATCAACGTGACTTGAAAATTAATATAAAATTGAGAACTAAGCTAGCAAGATGGGAAATGTGTAAATCTGGAAAAATGAGTAAAAACAGAGGCAAAATATGGAATAAGAAGTAACTTGCCATTGAACACGAGACTCTTAACAATGTGAAACATTTTATTTAGGATTTGTTTTACATTGGTTAGGTTTTACTTGAGCTAAAAAGAAAAGATACAGTAAATGGTTGACATGATACATCGTAGCTTTTGCCTATACAATTACGGTGGAAACAGCAATATCCAATAAGTGTGTCAGATACTTGGATACATCAAAATCTAATATATATTATTATTCTAAAACGTGTCACAGATACTTAGCTGACTTTGCTTGTTAGCAGCTTCTTTGTAGCATTACACCTTGTCAAATTATACCAGCATGCAATGCCAGAGTAGTTGCTTAGAAAATAATAGATTAATTTCAGTTATAATACAGTCAAAATAACTTTTATGTTAACTCTCGCTAGATAGATATATATGTCATTTACACGGTTTTTTGTTTATAGCTGTAAATTTAATTTTAGAATGTTTTGGATTTTAAGCTATAGATGATTTTCAACTAAGTAAACATATTGAAAAATCTAGGTTTCATGTGATCTTTTATAATGTTACTTACAATTACATTTACTTTTGATATAGTAGAATCAGGCCAAAAATGTCAACTATATAGTGGCAGTTAAAATAAGGAATCATATTTACATAACCTTTTATAAAATTTATACAGAAAAGAATGAAATATATGATAAAATAATTTACATGATTAAGAGAGATAGAGAACAAACAGTAACACTGCAAATAAATAATAAAAGACTATTGCATTGACAATTCAGACATAACAGTTAAAAGAAGGGTTTGAAAAAAAACTATCAAACATGTCTGCAACATTATACATAGAGTTTAGAACTAACCTATATTATGAACATTAAAAATATTTAAAGGTTTGNTCANAATTGGAGAGACAATTGAGGCAGANTGACATTTTTTATGCATGGGAAAACCACTTTCTACTGCATGGCTGAAGGAAACTGTGTTNGAGAATNATTTGGANTCTCNGGNAAGGATNAAGGTANATGAAAAATTNAGAGTCAATGGACNGGACAACATTAGGAGATATTACAAATATTCCAGTAAGTGCTATTAATAACTCATTCAGCTTTTCATAATTATATAGTTTTATTTAAAAATCAGTAAGTTACTGTATCTCGCTTTTTAAGATGGTGTTCTGGATGATTCTCTTGAGCTAGACTGAGAAGTCATGCTTTTTACTTCCTGAGTTCTTGATTAGATTCCCAGTTTAGGAACCTATCACAATCACTGGAAGAATTCCAGAATTCATTAAATCTGGAGATTTGTTTGTTGGTAGAACAAGGAAACAAATGGGACTCAGTTATGATATTCAAATATGCAGAAAATTTTAAAATTGTCCTAAACCTATATCCTAATGATAAAACTACCAAAACATTATCATAACTATGCTAACAAACCTAAATTTACCACTAGAAACCATTCTCAAAATTATCTACTCCCTAGAATTATAAAACCAAAATCTGAAAATGCCCCTACACTAGCCTAAAAGTACTGCAGTAAAACAGAACAATCTAAAAATCCACTTCCTACTTCTAACTAGTTCTAATTTTTATTTAAAGAAACACAAATTCACTGAACTGATCTACAAATACATCTTTCTAGTTATTAAAAATTAAAACTGCAGAATTTAACTAAGCTACTAGACTATAACTAAAAGAAAATTCACTGGACTTAGCAGAATTCAATTACAGAAACAAAAACTACAATTAAACTAGACTAAACAAATTCATTTCATCAATATAAAGTTGTATGTAAACTAACCTACCTACTTCCTAAGAAGAATCAAAATATGGTACCTATACTAAATCATTTTAAAGGAAAAACAAAACTATTTGCTGGAAATTGTAAATCAAAAATTGTTAAAAGAACTGCACCAACTAAAACAAAGATATTCTAAACTAGACTATACTAGGCTTAAGAGGGAAATAGGAATGAGGTGGGTATAATCTCACGCTTCATAAAGGCCAGAGCACAAAAGGGTAATCTCGGTTTTAATATACTTCCCATCTAATCAATTTGGTTTTCTTTTTTCTCACTGACTAAGTGTTGCAAGATGATTTTGGTGTTGGAACACTGATAGAAGACAATGATGCAAAAACTTTGATGGCAGTCACAACTCTAAAATCATGTGAAGAGACTATCGACAAGTTGAAAGACATACAAACTTAAGCATCCAAAGAAGCTAAAGTAAAGTATCAAAGGGTTAACAAAGCCCACGAGATGTTTGAGAGCCTAAGAGACCCACGTGTCCTGTTGTCGGGAGCTGCTCGTCAAACTCCACCGTGTACTACTGTCAGTGTTGCTGTCAAACTTCACTGCTGCCGATACTGTTGTCGAGCTCTAGCAGGGGAGAAATGTTTGTGCAGAAGAAAATGAGCATTTGGGGTTTGCAGATCGTGACTCCAAAAACTATATTTGTGCCTAAAATATTTCTTTGATTAAGCAATCCTTTCAAATTGCTAAATACTTGTAAAGAAGAATCCTTGTCATTATTGATAATGCTTTACCAAGAAATAAGTCAAATCATTATATAATCATTTTACACTTCTCGATCCCTAATGTTTCAAGGCACAAGCAACAAATATATAAGTTGAATAATAATGTTGGAGTTGAGGATTCATAATTATTTATTGTAGATACATTTAGCCAACCAAAGTAGTCTTGGTAGACAATGTCATTGGAATGAAACTGTGAAAGATTCAATGAAAATGTTGTATATAACACTGAAACTTGACACTGATGCTACAACTAAGAGTATCTCAGAGACCATTAAAACTGAAGTTAGCTCAAAAACACACAGTAGTGAAGTAGAACAGAGATGAAACAAGTTGGCGCATATTCAGGGTTATTGTATGGAGGGATATCTGGAAGGAAAGGGCTCCATTCTCTGCCCTTGGCAAGGATAAAGAAGATCATGAAGAAATCAAGGGAGGATGTTAAAATGATATCAGAGGATACTCAAATTATTTTCTCCAAGGCTTGTGATCTATTCGTTAAGGACTTTACACAAAGAGGAATTAAACTCAACAGTTATTGTCACTGATCTATTTGACTTTTTGATTACTTTGGTTTCCAACTCTGACAGCCATGCACTCGGGGCCACCACCATTGTCAAGGAGGTCGAAACTATAAATTAGTCTTCAACAACCTTAACTCAACATCAAATACAATATTTGAGTTCTATATATGGCTATTAATTAATCTAAGAACTTTATTATTGTAATTATGTAAATTCTACATATATAACTAAGTAAGAACTTTATCAGCTGAAGTTGTGCCACGATCCTTCATACACACAAGAAGTGGTATATCTCTAGTTCTTTTAGACTTCAGCTCCATGTTATGAAGTGAGATAATATGCTGCATAATGTTCATACTGCAAAAGTTTTAAGGAGTAAGAAATCAAAGTATATATGGGAAATAAAAACAAACCAGAAAATTTTCCAAATAACTCTTGTGGGAACAACATGGAGAAATAATTCAAATTCTATGAACAAAAAAGAAAACGAGGCACACTCATCTAGCAAATATCTTTTTCAGATTTCCAAATTCTATGGTATACGACCAGAAATTTTGCTGTTTTGAAAGTACAAAATAGTCTACTTCTCTTATTGGCCTAATGAAGAAGGGATTGAATTTGTGAGTAAATTATTTGATAAATGTAATTCTATGAATTGTGTCAAATTTCCCATTTATATATCTGCAAATTGGTTTGTATTAGGATGAAATCTGACCACATTCTTCAATAGACCTAAGGTATCCAACTGTGCTAATTACCAAGTTCTGGTGGTATTGAACCAGCAATTAATCCAGTGAGAGTAAGAAATAAACATGTGAGATTCTGCAATTGGAAGAATTCAAAAAGACTTAAAAGTTATTTAGGCATAGCCATATCATGAAGATGATTATTGCCAAGGTTAAGATCCCTAAGCTTCATAAATGTGCTTATTCTTTGGGAATGGTTCCCTGAAGTGCAACTATGAAGGCCCTAAAGCAAAAACATATTTGGTCTCTGACAAACATGAATGGGGAATATCAAACAGTTGGAAATAAAAAAATCATCAAGATTTTAGACATAGGGAGGGAGGTCACAGGTTTGATCTTGAAAGACAATAAAATCATTGATTTCAACCTTTGTACTGATCAGTTAAACAAATTCTACAAATAAAATGTAATTTCAAAGGAAACACAACTTTGATAGCAATCAAAATGCAGAGAAGAAAATAAAATGTGTCAACCCTTGACCAGGAAAACATCAGCAACAGATGTTACAACCTAAATCAACTCATCTAATACAAAATTTACAAACCATTCACGCACATTCTATGACAAACACATAAATGTAACTTGTTATTCAAATAAGGTGTCACCTTTCTTCATTTCAACAACTTTCTAGAGATCATTTCGTGCAAAAATTTCTCGGCCTTTTCAGTCTCGTCCTTTTTGAAGAGAGCAGAGATGATTATTTCAAAAGTAATAACATCAGATAAACAACCACTTTCTTCCATTTTGAACCACAAGGTCAATGCCTCATCAAGCAAACCCTCTCTACAAAGACCATTGATCATAACAGTATAAGTATAGAGGTCGGGATTGTGACCTTTATTCAATAGATCTTGAAAAATCTCTTGTGCATTCTTAAGTCTCCCCCCTCTAGACATCCCATCAATAAGTATATTTACAGTGTACATATCGGGCTGAACTTCATTCTCTCTCATTTTCGTCAATAAGTCAATTGCCTTGTCTAGATGATGATTTTTGCATAAACCGTCAATCAAGGAACTATAAGTGATTACGTCCGCTTGTTGATTTCTGCCACGCATCTCACAAAAAAGATCCCAAGCATGGGAGATTCTTCCAGATTTGCATAAACCATCAATAAGAATATTGTAAGTCACAGTATTTGGAACCATATTTTTGGTGTGCATTTCCAGAAAGAGATCTATGGCCTCATCTAGCCTTTCATTCCCTATGAGTCCATTTATCATGATATTGTAGGTCTTAACATCAGGACTCACTCCCATGTGGGTCATTGCACTGAATATTTGTTTTGCATTCTTCACTTTATTAACTACTTAGTACCCATCCATTAGAGCATTAAAGCTAACAACATTAGGTTTCACATGAGCTTTTACCATCACACCTAACACATTCTTAGCTTCTCCTAACTTTCTTTCCTTACACAATGCATCAATCAATATATTATAGGTATAAACATTTGGCCAGATGCTATTTGATAGCATTTCATTTATAAAACCAAATGCTACTTCTACTTGTCCCACTAAGCAAAATCCATAAATTAGAGTATTATAAGTAACAACATCAGGAGAAATTCTGTTAATAACCATCTCAGAATACAAATCATAAGCTTCATTTGGTTGTTTCTTTTTTAATAAAGAGTCAATGATAATGTTATACATTACTGTTGATGGACCTTGAACCGTTCTGAGCAATTTGATTGCGGCTTCAGTTTCTCCTATCTTGCTCAGTCCATTGATGAGAGTGCCGTAAGTAAATTGGTCGAGCCGAAATCCTAGCGCTATTACTTTATCGTGAAGGTTGAGGGCTTCCTTGACCTCACCCTTATCATAGAGACCTCTGATGAGTGTAGTTAAGGTTATGGCATTTGGATTATAACCCCGTTTGAGAATCTTGGCAAATACAGAAAAAGCGAAAACCAATTTGTCTAAGTGACAGAAACAATTGATGAGGAGGTTGAGAATAACAAGGTTACTGTGAATTCCTTTGAGCTCCATTTGCTTAATAAGAGAAATAGCAGTAGGGTACCGCTTCATCTTCGCAAGAAATCCTAAAATCTTTCCAAATTCGAAGATGGGAGGAACAAGACGCTTACGAAGCAAGAGATTGAATTGTGAGACAGGTTCGTCGTGTAAGGAAGTTTGAGAGTGAGAGTGAGAGCAAAAGAGGGAATTGTGCATTGGAAGAAAAGGAGGAAACTTGGCAATGGAAGGAAGAAGAGAAACCCTAACACTTCTTGAGAGCCACATCTTTGCTGCAAACAATAGTATGGAATTCTTCCAATTTACCTTTTCTTCCGTTTTAAAAAGCTTAACTTGTATGCTTTAAATCTTTTGTTTGTACAAGATAATTAAATTTAATGAATTTTAACTTTTATTTGGATAAAAGTTTTTTAATTACCACTAAATTTTAAAAGTTATTTAAATTTGAAATAATTATTAACCCTTACAATTTCATGTACTTCCAAAGTTTAGAAAGTTTATTATTGTACTTCTAAATTTTCTCTTTATTATTATCTATCACCCATTTTTACTCTCAGTTTTCTTAACTTAAACCTAGCGGCACGTGCTTCCTTCATCTTAGTTCATCTTCATCTCATTTTTGTATCAGATTTTGTTTTATTCTTCTCTTTCTTAACTATTTTCTTCAATAAATCGTCATTGTTTAATTATATTTATTTGTAAATTTTCTTCAATAAATAGTCATTGTTTAAATATATTTATTTGTAAATGTTTAGCATATTTTATTGGAAGGTAGAAATAGGATGAATTTCTTATTTTGAAATCTGGTATGTATTCATTGGTGTTTGTATTTGAAATTAAAATAAGTTAAAAACATTAAGCACAAATTACATGAAACTTTTGTAAAAGTATAAACTCTAATTTTTTATTATTATGTAAACTTTTTATTAATTGTTGGAAACAGTATCGTGCCATAATATCATACAAAAAATTATTATTAATTTAAAAATAGATCAATTATTATTAATGATTAAATATGAAAGAATATCTTAAATTAAATTAATTATTTAAAGGATACAATTTATTTTTGATGATAAATTTGGTTATAATAAATAAAAATAGTAAAAATTGATAAATTATTATACAATAAATAATTATGGAAAATTATATCATTAATATTATTATATTATAAGTTATAACATCATTAATATTAGGGTTAAATATGTTTTTAGTCCCTATACTATCACGCGATTTTGGTTTTAGTCCCTCTTCCAAAGTATGGTACATTTTAGTCCTCCAACTTAAAGAAACTATGGTTTTAGTCCTCCAAAAGTAATAACGTTAAAATTCATCTGACGTGGCTAACGGTACACTCACAATTTTTTTTTTTCTGGACTCAGCGTTTCATCTTTTCTCGCTTACTCTCCCTCGTCTCTTCCTTCCTTCTTCCACTCAATTTTCAGTTGCAGATGCATCAACTCCTCACCCGCTCCCCTCCTGCCCCAGTCGTTGAGACATCCAGCGTCGCTGCGTCGGAACGACGAAGCTGCTGCTGTAGCCATATCCGCCCACCCCTCGATATCCACCAAAACCACCACGCTTGGAGAGACCTTTGGGATCGGCGAGTTGGAGGACTATGAGGAAAAGGCAAGACTGTTACGTTTCTGCTTTTGTCTCTCGCGTGCTTTGTGATTCTGAAACCAATAGAACACATTCTTCCCTTCGATTTTTCCATACTTTCCTAACTGAACAGTGATAATTAGATAATAATACGAATCTAGGCTTGGGTGAAGGTGGATCCTTGTTATTGTGGAGAGAGGAAACTTGTCTTCTCGGCAGTTTCTGGTCTGAGGAAGGTCCGAGATCGAAAGTAAGAGAAGGGGTGGTGGTGGGAAGCTTGGGAGCAAGAGGGCGTAATCCCTTGCAGCCAAGGGTGAGGAAGGGTTCGTGCTCCCAGAATGCACGTGTGAAGTGATTAACCTTCATGCTGGTAGTCATGGTGGAGAAGAGAAAATGGGAAAGGATGATATAGAAGAGGATTGGATGAGACTTTAGTAAAGTGGACGATGTGGGAAATGAGGTGTTGCCTGCAAAAACCAAGACCAAATCATGAGATGTAGTTGACTTAAGAATTTCCACCTATAAATTAAAGTAAAAGGCAATGCAACTCACCATCCAAAGTAAAACTAAAATATATTTTAAAGGAAATGCACAATACCACCGTATGCAATAAATTATTCCTCTAGTTAATGATCATAAAAAATTCCAGTAACATATATTCCTAATTAATACTTTCTTTTGAGTTCTATAACACTCGTGTGTGATATTTCTCAATCACGCAATATGATAGTAAAGTGATAGTAATTTATATATATATATATATATATATATATATATATATATATATATATATATATATATATAATGTGTTTTATATTAGTAATTAAAAGATGTTAAAATGTTGAGTGTAGATTTGATTAAGGGGAATGAAATGAGTGCGTGTGGAGAAGGGTGGGATGATGAAGTATGCGTTTGTGCGTGTGGGTTGGCCCGTCAAATCGGGACTTTTTTTCTTGCTTTCATGAATGTCGTCTTTGTCTTTTTTCAGTGCCAGAGAATGTCCAACACAACACAACACTACACTCACTCACTCACCCCCCAAACCCATTTCCCACTCTTTTGGGAACTCTACTACAGTTTCCCAACACTGCTTTATACACTCCACTTACGTTATTATATCCAAAATCGCTCTATTAAACCATTATATTTTAAAAAATCGTCGGAAACCTTGTAGCAGAAAATGAATGATGGCATATATATGGACTGTAGTGAAGGAAGAAAACCTGTGGCAATAATTCTGATTTCCCGCGTAGCATATGATTGAGTGTTGAGTGCAACTGGCACGTGACTAAACATTTACTCATGTAATTCCACCCTTTGCTTTCTTGCTGGAAGTGTTGGGATGGAGATAGTTATGGAGAACCTACCGTGGAGTGTTGGGAAAGGAGTAGGGCCTTGCATCTAGGAGAAAGAATGTTCGATACATAGGAAGAATGAGGAAAGGATTTCACACGAGGTTTGTGTTGGAAAGAAAAGGTTTGTTTGAACGGGGAAGGTTGGCCGAGAGAGAAGGAAAGAAGACTAAGATCCCTTTAGTGGTGGTGCACAAATCTTTTATGGAGAAGGAAAGAAGACTAAGATCTTTTGTTTGGTTCTGGAGTGGATCTTTAAGAATTAATAAGAAATTGGGTAGAGAAGAGTAGAAGAAAGAAGTGCAGAAAAAATGCTAAAGAGATCAAGAGAGGGGTATACTTAAGTCTCGGTTTTGAGAAAGAAAAATAAAATAAAAGAAAATGAGTGTTAGGAGTGGTTAATAAATAGTAAATAGAGAAGAAGAAAGAAATTTAAGAAAGGAAGAAGATGAGAGAAATGGGTCTGTGATGGTATTAAAATAGGTTTTATTTGGGTATTTGAAGAAAAAGTGAATGGGGTTGTTGGATTTGTAAGAATAAAGTAGAGAGAGAATTGGAAAAGTGAGTATGTAAGGGGATGTTCAGAGGATAAGGTCACATGTGGGTCCCATGTTTTATAAAATTGTGTCAGTCAATAGTCAACCGTTAGCCACATCAGATGAATTTTAACGGTGTTAGTTTTGGAGGACTAAAACCACAATTTCTTTAAGTTGGAGGACTAAAATGTACCATACTTTGAAAGAGGGACTAAAACCAAAATCGCGTGATAGTATAGGGACTAAAAACATATTTAACCCTTAATATTATTATATAATGTTTTAATATTAATAATAAATCATTTATAAATTTTTATGTGTAAATAAATTATACGGTGTTTATCGAAATTTGGTAGGAATGTTTAAAAGATTTGGAAACTTGAAAGATATATATACTATATTTCGAAATTTGAGAGAAATATAAATGACACTAATTGAAAATGGCATTTTATAACGTACAACCTATTATAACATTGTTACTCGAACATAGTTTTGGACGTTATACTAAGTTTGTGCATTTTATAACGTAAGAGAAATTTACATCATAATAACTTGAACGTAATTTCTGAAATCGGTCATAATATGCACAAAAGATATTATGATATAGATTTTGTTGTACGTTATAATATGTGATTTTATGTACGTCATAATATATGTTTTTTATTTTAAAAATCGATTATTAGAATTGTCATCCAATCAATTTATAATTAATATAATGAACAAATTTAATTGAAACAAATTTGACAACAAAGAGAACCAAATATAATATTTTATTAAGTAATTATATAATAGACATATCTAATGAATGATGGTGTGAACATATTATTTTTCTTGAGCAAATCCAAACATAAAAAGAGGGAAAGAAGTAAATTCAAAGCATTACAGCGAAAACATTCCTCATTCGAAGGGGTTGAAATGTGTTTTCTGTTTGTTCTAATTTAATCTATGGTAACTTGTGACTTCCAAACTTCTTCTTTGTAGTAACTCCCATCAATCTTCGTGGTGCTACATAACACAAATTTACGAGTATATTCAGAAAATTGAAAACTCTTGATTGCATTCACAATGCTACAAAATGAAAGAGGGCTAGAACATAGATATAGAGAGTCCGTGTTTAGTAACACAGATGGGGAAATCACTAGGACAACAATACTCGGTTCCACGACAATACACACCATTCTCATATTCACAACAACCATAAATGAAGCAAAAATAAAAAAACCTATAATAAATATGACTAGTTTACGAATTACTTGGTATATTTTGCTAATCATATGGAACATCTGTTAGAAAAAAAGTAGAAATAGAATGCAATTTTAAGCGACATGAAAGCTGTAATTTACACTCACATAGAAAAGATTAATTAGAGGAAAGTATTCACTTATTAAATGTTTTGCTTTTAAAAGCTTTCTCAAGAAAATAATAAAATGAATATCCTCCAAACTAAGTTGTTCCCAAAATGTATAGGCTACAGAAAAATCTAGCACCAAAGAGAAGTTTTAGAAAGCTTTAGAAAATGTTTCCTCCAACTTTTATAAAAATGAATTGTGGATTTGAGTTTCCAAAGTTAATAGGGTGTTGGTCCCTCCACCTCCCCAATCAAGCGTATCCTGTATTTCCTCACTATTTTAATTTATTTCAAAAATATTCTACACATTTCTACTATTTTATTTTATTCCAAAAATACCCTATACATTCTCACTATTGTTAACAATCTTTCTCTTTCTCTCTCTACATTAATGGAGCATTTACATTATTCATTAATGGAGCATTTACATGACTCAAATTTGAACTTGTGATATATTTTATTAAACAAATTTGATTCAATCTTATTTTCGCTATTGAATATTTTTTTTCTTTTCAAATTACTTAATAAATGTTAAAATTTTGTTCTAAATTTCTAGAAAAATGTTTATATATATGTGTGTTTTTTTTACATATAATATTTATAATTTTTAATATTATATTATATTTTAACTCACCAACATGTTTGACTCAAATAACTTGAATAAAATATTTAATTTATTAGATAAATAATATAAAAATATTATTAAATACTTAAAATATAAAAAAAAGGTAAAATACCTTTTTTGGTCCCAGTTTTGGTTACGAATATTCGAAATGGTCCCCATTTTATTTTTCTGTTCAATATAGTCCTAAAAAACGTAATTATGTTCAATTTAGTCNTTTTNCTGTTCAATNTANTCCTAAAGAACGNAATTTGTGTTCAATTTAGTCCTTTTTACAAACTCCGTGAACCACAAACAAGGACTAAATTGAACACAAATTACGTTCTTTAGGACTACATTGAACATAAAAAGGACTAAATTGAACATAATTACGTTCTTTAGGACTATATTGAACAGAAANATAAAATGGGGACCAATTTGAATATTCGTAACCAAAACTGGGACCAAAAAAGGTATTTAACCTAAAAAAAATATTTGTTAAAGATTTAGAATTTATTTAGTTTTTTCGTCATTATAAAGTTAGTATATAATAATAATAATATATCATTTTTTACTATTAATTTTATTATGTTTATTATTTTGTATTTGCATCTAACTTTTAATTTTATAAAATAGAGATGGTAGAAGTACTAATATTGAAGTTTCCTCTGAATTTTATATTTTGTAATGTATCACAAATTCAAATCTGAATCATTAAATGCTCCATTAATGTAAAGAGAGAAAGAGAAAGATTATTAAGGATAATAGGAGGTGTAGGGTATTTTTGGAATAAAATAAAATAATGGGAGGTGTAGAATATTTTTGAAATAAATTAAAATAGTGGAGAGATGCAGGACCCACTTGAGAAGGTGGAGGGAGCAACACCCAAGTTAATATTAAAGGCCTTTTAGGATAAGCAACACAAGAAAGCACATGAGAGCTTAATAAAAATTTATTCACATTTTCATTGTGAAGCCTGCTAAAATAAGATAAAAAAAAAATAGCTTATACAATCTCAAAAGTGCTTATAGAAAGGTAAAATTTTACTTTTACAATCTCAAAATCCCTTAAGAGATTCTCTTCCAAATGCCCCTTAAAATAAATCAATATTGGGCAGGCTTTATTTAAGTCCGTAAAGTCAGTACACATTCTCCATTTCCCGTTCGACTTTTTCACCATAACCACATTAGATAACCATGTGGTGTATTTAGCTTCTCGAATGAATCCTGCTTCTAGCAATTTACTCACCTCATCATCCACCGCTCTTCTCTTCTCCTCCCCCAATCTCCTCTTCTTCTGGGACACCGGTCGGGCGTCCTTAAATAATGACAGTTTGTGAGATATGACGTCCGGATGGATGCCCGACATATCAGCTGCCGTCCATGCGAACAGATCCTTATTCCTCAACAATACGTTCCCAACAACCCTCACCTGTTCAGCGCTCAAATTACCTCCCATCATGGTCGACTGCCCCTCCCTCTCCCCAATCTTAAACGCCAAGACCTCCCCTAGTGGCTCGACTCGATCCTCCACTGGAGAACGAGGGTCAAGCTCCATCATGGCCACCTCGGATCCGTTTCGGGTTGCTTCACTGACTCTTGGTCTTACCTTTAGCCTTGTTGCGTAACACTCCCGAGCCATTCGCTGATCTGCCCGAACGGTACATATNTCCCCCTTATCACCAGGATACTTCAGTGTTAAATGGGGTGTTGAGACGATAGCGCCAAAGGCGTTTAAACATGGCCTTCCCAAGAGGACATTGTAGGAAGTCTCGGCATCTACTAACAGAAAACGGATCTTGAGTTCTTTGGCTCTATCATCTACACCCAAGCTGGTCCTCAGATCCACATACCCCCTTGTATCCACCCTTTCTCCCGCAAATCCCACTATCTGCTCATCGAACGGCATGATTACATCTTCAGAGATCTCCATGCGTTTGAACGTCTTCCAGTATAGTATATTCGCCGAACTCCCCTGATCCACCAGAACTTTCCCAACCTGGTATCGTGCAATCATAGTGGTTATGACCATTGGGTCATCTTGATCGAGGTCCGGTGCATGGAAATCCATATCGGAAAAAGTAATTGGGGGCATGGATCTCCTGTTGTTTCCCGTTCTGCGTACACTTTGCAGGTTTCTCAAATGTCTCTTCCTAGCCGAAGAGGTTGGGCCCCCTCCTGCAAATCCCCCCGAAATAGTGTTGATAACTCCTCTCACCGTTCGGTTGGGGCTCCGACTCCGACTTCGGTTGTTATCTGAACGGTGTTGCACCCCTGAGGACCTGCCCGGTCCTCCCCGCCTATTTTCCCCCGAAGGATACCTGTTCGTTCTCTACACAAACCTCTTCAACTGCCCTGCTTGCACCAGTGTCTCCAATTTGTCCTTCAAAGCCACACAATCCTCAGTAGTGTGTCCCCTGTTCTGGTGGTATCGACAATACTTGCTTTCATCCGCACCAAGGGGAGTTGGAGCATGGATCGTAGTCATCAAATTCGCTCTCAAAGCCTCCTCCAGCACGCGTGCTCGAGGGAGATTCAGAGGTGTATGATGTACATACCGTTGCATCCTCTGAGAATTTCCCCACTTGCGCTCATTTCCCCTATCCACTCTCCCGACCGCCTGTTTTATCACCCTCTCCCTGCTTCCTCTATGTTGCATATCACTTTCTTCCCTCCCCCGTTGATGCGCTCGCCCCTCCTCTATTCTGATAAAGCTTGCCATCCTGTCTTGCAACTCCTCCATACTCTGTGGCTCCTCCGCATGTAGATAATCAAAAAATGGTCCAGGTCGTAATGCTGCCGTCAGTGCTCCCACAATCAATCTTTGATCAGCATTTCTAACTTGTCTAGCCGTTCGGTTGAACCGATCCATAAACGCCCTCAGTGACTCGTCCCGCCCTTGTCTCATCCGCACTAGAGCTGTAAATGTTACTCCCTGTGTTTTACTCGAGGCATATTGTTGGCTAAATATTTGTCGCAAGGTAGCAAAACTATCAATGGTAGCTGGTGGCAACGAATGAAACCAGTCTAGAGCTTCTTCCTTCAGGGACAGGGAGAAAACCCTGCACCACACTAGGTCATCAGTAGAGTACACCGCCATAGCATCCACGAATGACCGAAGATGTTTGATGGGATCGGATGAGCCTCCATACTTGTCTAGAGGGGGTAACATTTTGTTTTCCGGTATGACCGCTCTCATTACCCGTGGTGTGAACGGGTGGAGTCCTTCAGCTTGATCAGGAATTGGATCCCCCTATTCGTGAGCTCTCTCCCTCGCCTCATGCATCCGATCTACGGGCTCGTTGGGCCGATCCCCTCTCTCATTCTGCCTTTCCTCCACTTCCTCGAAATTTTCTGTTTCCCAACGTCTCCCTCGTCCCCTTCCCCGGCCTCTTCCTCTCTCCGCTCGCCCTCTTCCTCTACCTACTCCTCTACCCCCCCGTGCGACATTCACCGGATTCGGGTCCCCCCTGACCTCCACCCCCTGCACCAAAGGGTTGTCCCCTTCATCACTCTCTGAATGGACCGTTTCAACATTCACCGACTGAATGGACGGTCCACCCTCTTCGTTTCCTCGGTTAGCTCGTTCAGCCCTCATCGCTGCCATTTCTGCCCGCATCTCTTGCATTTGCCTCTGCAATTCTTGCAAAAGCTGCAACGATGCATCCTCTGCCATTGTGATCGTGCTTGGGTTTTTGTTAAATCTTCGGGCCCCACGGTGGGCGCCAAAATGTTTCGGATATGGACCCGAGATAAGACTCAAGCCGACCGACCTCCTCTCCCTGAACACCTGAACGGGTGGTGACCTGCAAGTTAGCACTCCAACGCCCAAGTCAGCCAAATCACCACTAAATTCAGAGTTAAAAGTAGAAAGATCCAAAAGTCCCTTACCTCTCTTCAAACGCCTGTATTTATAGGCCTCAACTTTACCTTTGGGCGGCCCATTACCTGTAACCACCGATTCGTGACCCTGAGTATCTCGCTGGTTCGCGTAACCGCCGCGCCTCACTTCCGAGATCTCCGCTCCCATCATCCTATCCGTTACGATATACGCATTAACTCCCTGAATCCTCGCCTTTTGCCACGTGCCTATCCTAGTGCATTCCTTTTCCCCTTTTCACTTCCTTCCCGATCCGTCTCTCTCTCCACCCGATCCATTTCTCTCTCCACCCGATCCAGTATACACCTCATTACCCCACGTATCACATGTCTTCCCCACTTCCACTGACCACTTTCTTCTCTCAAGCCGTCTGCCATCCACCCCCCCTGATCCCTACCGATCACTTTCTCCCTCCTCCCGATCCGTTTCTCCCTCCACCCGATCTTCCTCTTACCCCCGCTAACTCCCTACGCAATTCAAATGATCGCTTTCTCCTTCCAACCGACCTGCCCTCCTGCCGATCCATCTTTCCTCCACCCCAGCTGACCCCTACCGATCATTTTCTCCCTCCACCCGATCCGTTTCTCCCTCCACCCGATCCACCTCTTACTCCCGCTACCTCCATACACTACAATTAGTATTATCACAGTCCACGAGTTCCTATTCTGAAAGGCTAAGGAAAGGGTATGGAAGTTAGGATTAAAATCCTTCTTCCGCTGCATAGTCGTGCTGCCGCCGGTATCCGTCCAATGTCGCTGCCGCCATTGCCGGTTGGGGTCGTTGATAGGGCAGAAAGGTGTGTCCAACTCCGGTGACCATAAACGTTGTTGCACCGTCGTTGTCGCCGTCGCCGTTTGGGGTCGTTGATAGGGTAGAAAGGTATGCCCAACTCCAATAACCACAACGCCAGAAGTCGCTCCGTTAGAGGAGCCGCCACGTGCCTCCACCGTCTTCGGCGCGTGTAGCCCACGTGCTCACCTCCGACGAGACCCACTCGTCGCCGCCGCCACAGAAAGGCTCGTCGGAGACTCCTAAGTCTGTTCCTAGGGTCGGCGACGACCCGTTTGACCTATATTTGAGTAGATCTGAGTTTTAAGTTCTGCTCTTTTTTTTAGTCTGACCCACTGTTAAAGGTTGAAAAACAGTTATTTTCATATGTCAATTTAGACCAAATTACATCCCTTAAGGCTTAGAATCAGCTTAGAATAAAGCAAAACTCAATAAATGAGTCTGTAGAGAGTCAAAAGCTATTTTTAGCGATATTATGCTTGTTTTGCATTGTTTTGTAGCATTTTTGAGAAAGTGAAAAATGGAGCTGAAGATGAAGGTCTTAGACTCAAGAAAAGGGACGAAAAATGAAGAAATGAAGAGTCAACGCACCGCCCAGTGGCAAATTACACCGTTGGGCGATCCAGAGCGAGGAGTTGGCACTAGGCGTGGACGCTGGGCGAATTTGCGACTAGAGACAAACCGCCGGGTGGTAAAGCCCTGCCGCCGGGCGGTGGCACGATTCAAGGCAAACCGCCGGGCGGTAAACCCCTACCGCTGGACGGTGGAGCGATTTAGGGTAAACCACCGGGTGCCATAAGTGCGCCGCCGGGCGGTTGTCTACTGGGCTTGGGCCTGTTTTCTGTTGCGCTCCTCAGCTATAAATAGCCCTGTTACGAATTTGAACACATTCTTTGGACAGAAGAGGGCGGCCAGACCTAATTTTACTCTCTGGAGAGGATCTCTTGGATGCTTAGGCTTCTTTTCATCTTATCTAGGGTTTGCTTTTCCATTCTGCATCCATTTTTCATCTAGATTCACCATGACTATGGTGAACTAAACCCTATTGTTGTTGGGGGAAACAATGTAATCTTTTGATACTCTCTTTTATTGAAACTCTTGTTTATTTACATGATTTTCGTATGCGTTGATTATTAATTGTTGGGTTCTCATCTGTGCTTAATGCTTTTATCATTTAACTCATTCGATAACTGTTGTTTGTCTTTATTGATACGGGGACATACAATACTGTCATGAACTGGTGAGTAATTCCTTGGTTAAGCAATACCACTTAGGGATAGGGGTAGGACGACCAATTGTTTGTCACTTCTGTTCTATAATGCATTATTAATTACTAGGGGAGGCTAGGGATAGCAAGCCAGTAATTAGTAATAAGCTCTTTTCGTCGAGGGATCAGGTTAAGGGTTGGCCAAGAAAGTTGCATGACAATTAGATAATCAAGCACATTAAACAAGAGGAGTAAATAAGAGAGAGCAGATAAGATGAAATTTTAAACCCCCAACAACTCCATTCATCCTTTGTTTTCTTCTTGTTAATTGAATCATTCTCTTTTGCATGTTTATATTTTGTTCTCAAAACCCAATTAATTAATTTTTGTTTTCAAGTCTTACTCTTTTAATTCACGCGAACGATAAGGCCTTTCGAGTCTCTTGGGAAACGATACTTGGACTTACCAGAGCCTTTTGAGTCTGTTCATAGGGTTTGTGACGACTCGTTTGACCTTTTCTTGAGTAGATCTGAGCTTTTAAGTTCTGCTCCGTTTTTCTCGGTGTGACTCATATGTCGTCGTCGTCTTGGAGATTCCTGGTTGCGTTCTATGGGTTGTCTTAAGTAAAAATTATTCATTTCAAAACAGTGGATGAATCAATGAGTAAGCCCTCTGGATCATGTACTTTGTCCATAAAAGGTAAGATTTGCCTCAATATTGTTGATCATGTGTCTCAAGGTATTTGGATCCTTGTTTCGGGTGCAACTGATCATATGACACCTTTTAGTGTGTCCTTCGACTCATATGGTAAGAAATAAAGAACAACTTATTACAGTTGCGAATGGTCAGGGTATACCTATATGCGACTCTAAGAATATAATTTTGGACCCATCTATTGTATTCAATGATATTTTACATGTTCCTTAATTAGCTAACAATCTTATCTCTGTGCAAAAACTCACAAAGGATTTAAATTGCTCAGTAAGATTTTTTCCAACTTATTGTGTTTTTCAGGACCTTGCCACGGGGAAGACAATTTTAACTGCTAAGGAGCAAGGTGGGTTGTATTTTTTAGAGTTTGATGACCAAAGTAACACGAAAATCATGAGTCAACAAGCAACATCTGAGACGTGGGCAAAATCCCAAATATGGTTACATCATCAAAGGCTTGGACATCCTTCATTCAGTCTTATCAAGTCCTTATTTCCCCACTTGTTTACCAAAGAATCTGTTGAGTCTTTTAATTGTGATATTTGTCAATTTTCAAAACACCATCGTGCATCTTATCCTATTAGTCATAAAAATAGTATTTCTCCATTTGATTTAATTCACTTGGATGAGTGGTTTGTACGCAGGATACTATCATCTACAATGAAGAAATACAATTTGAATTTGAATTGTTAGAAAAGTATAACCAATAAAATTAAGCTAGTTTGAGTTATAAGGTCGGATAACCGAACCAGCGAGATAACTGGAAGGCCAAAATGAGGAAACAACGCCAACCGCCTATGATTGGATTTTATGGTCACTACCCACTACGCCGCAAGCCCCTTCTTCACCACCACAAGTTGTTATACGTCCGCCTGCATCCGATGCAACTCGACGCTCACTACGGCAACGGCGGGCACCTCCGCGACCACCTTCAGCGATTTCTCGCACACTTCCTCGTCGTGCTTGGCCCTAACCTTGGCAACCATTATGGAGAGGCAACAAAACTCATCCTGCGTAGCAGCGAGGATCTCACTGGCTATCGAATGAATGACCCTTTCAGCGACAACAAGAATGGGACTTATAATAGGGGTCGCATTTCACGTGGAGGGTGATAGGCCCACGGGTTTTGGTGTTGCCTCCAACGTATTTGAACTGAAACCCCATCATGGCCTCCCCTAGGGCGCTCTTGTCGTCCGTTTGGTGGCCTACCACCAGAACCACCTGAGCATCGAAGGGCGTTTGCCGGTCTTGGGCCAGTGCACGAAGCTCATTATGGACGCATAAGCCTTAATAAATATCACCTTTTATTTCAGCAAATCAAACAAAATGTCCTATAAAGGATTATCACAACAGCGGGTCAATAAAAAGATGATAGATGCTTACATGGAAGTAAATAATAAATAAAAAACGCTACTTTAACAACGTTTTCTTGACACAATTTTGACAACGTCACGTGATGGTTGTCCATTGGTTGATCTTTAAAAAAAAGAGAATGAAATGGCTTTTCATTAGGCGAGGGTATTATGGGAAGGGAAAATACGAATTTTTGTTTCACGGTTTCCCTATTCATCATTCATTCGCACTTTTCTCTCTCATCTCTCTCGCGTTCTCTCATCTTTCTCGCATTTTCTCATCTCTGGCGTTCTCTCATCTATGTCGTTCTGTCATCTCTCTCGTTCTTTGGTCTATCTCGCTGTCTTGGACGTCCGACTTGTGCACCATTGAAGCCCTTTCCCATCTTTGTCTTGTGCCTTCTCGTTGTGGTGGTATTTTTTGGTAAGTAGAACTGGGCGAACTCTAACCATCTTCTCCAACATTGACGTTTTCTTATTTCGCAAACCCTAACCATGTTGTCGACATTGTTTTTTTTATGTTATAATTACAGGTCCAATGGCATCCCAAAAAACAATGTTAGGAACAAAGGGTTCACAGAGGTTATGCTTCTTGGTTATAAGGATGACATCATGTGCAAAGTTTTAGTTTCACAGACTAGGAATTCAACAATGTTTGGAAAAGGATGGAAAGAATTTTGCATCCAATATGGCTTAAAGGAAGGAGATGTTGTTGTCTTCGAGGTTGACCACCATTAGAATGATGTTATAGTTGAAGTTCACATTAATGGATGTAATTGTAATGTTAACCACGCAATACCAGTGTGAACTGTTGAGGTTGTTGACAACACAATTTCTATATCAATCTAGTTTTTGATGATGACAACACATTCCTTAATAACAAGCACATGTTGTTGCTGCATTACATGTTCTTATGCTGATTAATTGTAATATATGTTGAACATGTTTATGTATTGTGTTACATGTTCCTATGTTTATTGATTGATATATATTTGGAACGTGTTTACATGCTTTAATGTGTTATGTGCTATGCATAATTTCATATGTTTTACTGCACATGTTTTAAAGCTGAAAATCATGAACACTTTTATGAACTTATTCTTATGTGACAAAGTGATAGTACAGTCAACTACATTACTAATGGATTCGATTATGCTAAAATCTTTGTACAGATTTTCAGAATCAGTGCTATGTTATTTTGAGAAGAAAAAAATTTCAAAATGTTTTACATGTTGATAGTCGACTATGTGTGCTACACATTCGATTGTATTTGTTGTCTGATTTGAAATTTTGTTATGCTCTTACACTCTAACGGCTATATTTTTGAAAGTTAGTTGAGCATTAGTGACTTAGTCAACCGTATTAAATGTGGTTTTTTTGTGGTTGACTGAAAGCTGCTACGTTGATCGTTCTGTTATAACTGTCATAATCCAGTCGACTGAATTAGTAGCGTATTAGATTGAGAAATCATCTGACTAACAAAAATCTATAAATAGGCTGAACACAAGTTTGTTTAGAAGACTTTTGATGAACTGACAATTTCATTTTTGTTTCAGATTTCTCTTAGCTCCAAGAAGACAGTGTCGATCTTTCTTGAAAAAGATTCAAAGAGGAGATTATATTGCGCTTTCATTGTCTGATCAATATCTGCACAAGAAGGTGTTCTGTGATTGATCGTGAATGCTTGGCATCCTGTAAAGACTGCTGGAATTGATTGTGCGGCTTGGCATCCGTGAAGACTGCTGGTTTTTGACTTGTTGATTGCAGGGGATAGTGCACTTTGGGATTATTCAATGTGTTGGCAGATTGCAGAAGAGGGGATTCTTGCTGCAAGTCTTGCTGGTTTATTGCCTATATTTTGGTTTTGGATTAGAGAGGAGATTTATATTTTTGACATGGAGGTCTTCTATAGATTTCTTGTTGTAAAAACCGCAACCATTATAGTGTATTTGCTTCCTGGGTTGGAAGGACACTGGATGTAGGCATTGTTGGCCGAACCAGTATAAAAACCTGT
>NW_014542028.1:114188-151079 GCF_000741045.1 Vigna radiata var. radiata | reverse complement strand
CCCCCCCCCCTCTTGGTGAAGAAAGAAGCCAACCTGTTTCCAACATGAACCACAAAATGCAACATCAATTTATGTTCATGTCCTTTAATTTTTATATTTGAATAAAAGTACATTTATGACTTCTCGGTCTCAACGACATAGGTTCAAATGAAAAAAATTGTTTCTTATCTCGAACATGGGGTGCCCAAACTTGATTTCCCATACTAAAATCACACTTAAACAACAAAATCACACAAAAACCATTGCATTTATGCAAAAAATACAAAATTTTAGACTATGGTCCCCTACATTACCACAACTGGCTCCTGTAGTATAACTTTCTGTACAAATTCGTATTTTTGTTCGTGTAATCATTTACCATGTAGTTGTAAACGATTATAACTTTGTTTTTGCTCCAGACCTTGCAGGACTTCAACTAATTTGTTCAAATGAAAAAAAAATGTTTCTTATCTCGAACATGAGGTGTCCAAACTTGATTTCCCACACTAAAATCACACTTAGAAAAACATTGTTTTTGGGAAATTAACTACATCTAGTACAGTGGTATAAAAATTATGGGTTGGTAGTCATTTGAAAGCTATTTGAGTCTAGATTCCAACAAAACAAGAATCAACTCATTTGGATTTTGGTGGAGAAAGTTAAAAGCAAAACAACCTGCAAAGGTCAGAGTTGACAGGAATGTGTAAAACGTTAACTTTAAGGAATTAACTGCACCTACTCAGATGTCCAAAAATCACAAATTTGTAGTCCTTGGAAATAGTTTTGAGTCTACTTTCTAATAAAAAAAGAATCACATCATTTGAAGGTCTGTGGGAAAAGTTATGATTAATATAATCAACAAAGGTCAAAGTTGACAGCATGTTATCTCACTTAAATTGCCTTTGGGGAGTGACGTTCTCAAAGTTGGGTTCATGACTTAGCTAACATGATCATCAAACCAACATTGATTCTTTCCGCAACCATGTACTCACACTAAAAAGAAGTCCCATCCATTCAAAAAATATGAAAAACTTACATAAAATTTCTTTGGCTACTTATGTGGCCACAGTTGGCTCCTGCAGCACAACTTTTTGTACAAAACTAGATTTTTTTTTCGTGTAATCATTTACAGAGTCCTTGTAATCGATTACAATGGCCAAAATGGCCTTCACTAGATTACCAAGGCATAACTTGGGCAAAAATGGTCATAGACTTCATCTACCTTCGTTCAAAAACATATACGGGGCTTTGACGTTTGATGACTATTTTAATCATAAATTTTCCAACAGACCTCCAAATGATGTGATTCTTTTTTATTAGAAAATAGACTCAAAAATATTTCCAATGCCTACTAATTTCTAATTTTTGGACATTTGAGTAGGTATAGTTAATTCCTTAAAGTTAACATTTTATATATTCTTACCCCCCCTGACCTTTGCTGGTTGTTTTTCTTTTAACATTCTCCACCGAACTCCAAATGAGTTGATTCCTTTTTTATTAGAAAATAGACTCAAAAATCTTTCCAGTGACTACTAATTTGTCATTTACCATTGTTAACGGATTGACAAGCGTACCAAATCGTTCAAGTAATAATAAAATGGTAAGTCCAAGTATCGTTTCCCAAGAGACTCGAAAGGCCTTATCGTTCGCGTGAATTAAAAGAGTAAGACTTGAAAATAAAAATTAATTAATTGGGTATGAGAATCAAATATAAACATGCAAAAGAGAATGATTCAATTGACAAGAAGAAAACAATGGATGAATTTAGTTGTTGGGGGTTTACAATTTCATCTTAATCCGCTCTCTCTTATCTACTCCTCTTGTTTAATGTGCTTGATTATCTAATTGTCATGCAACTTTCTTGGCCTACCCTTAACCCGATCCCTCGGCGAAAAGAGCCTATTACTAATTATTGGATTGCTATCCCTAGCCTCCCTTAGCAATTAATAATGCATTATAGAACAGAAGTGACAAACAATTGGTCGTCCTACCCCTATCCCTAGGTGGTATTGCTTAACCAAGGAATTACTCACCAGTTCATGACAGTACTGTACGTCCCCGTATCAATAAAGACAAACAACAATTATCGAATGAGTTAAACGATAAANGCNTTAAGCACAGATGANAACCCAACAATTANNAATCAANACATATGNANANCATATAAATAANCAAGAGTTTCAATAAAAGAGAGTATCAAAAGATTACATTGTTTCCCCCAACAACAATAGGGTTTAGTTCACCATAGTCATGGTGAAACTAGATGAAAAATGGATGGAGAATGGAAAAGCAAACCCTAGAAAAGATTAAAAAGAACCTAAGCATCCAAGAGATCCTCTCCAGAGAGCAAAATTAGGTCTGACCATCTTCCCCTGTCAAAAGAATATCTCTGAACTCGAAATAGGGGTATTTATAGGTGAGGAGTGCAACAAAAAACAAGCCTAAGCCCAGCGGACCACCGCCCGACGAAACAAGTGTGGCGCTCGGCGGTTTCCCATAAACCTCCAAACCGCCCGGCGGTGTAAGCTGTCGCCCGGCGGTTTCCCTCAAAACCGCCCAGCGCCAACGCCAGTGCCTACTCCTCGCCCTGGACCGCCTGGCGGTGTAAGTTGCCTCTAGGCGGTGCGTCGACTCTTCAAATCTTCAATTTTCTTCTCTTTTCTTGAGTCTACGACCTTGATCTTCAACTCCATTCTTCACTTTCTCAAAACTGCTACAAAACAATGCAAAACAAGCATAATATCTCTAAAAATAACTTTTGACTCTCTACAGACTCATTTATTGAGTTTTGCTTGATTCTAAGCTCATTCCAAGTAGTAAAGGGAGTAATTAGGTCTAAATTGACATTTGAAAATAACTGTGTTTCAACCGTTAACAACCATCTAAAATAAGAAACATGAAACAATAAATTGAAAGTAAACTCATTTAGGAAGCTTAGAAAAATGTATTCTTTGAGAAATTAAATGCATCTAGTACGGTGGTCTAAAAATTATGGGTTGGTAGTCATTTGAAAGATATTTGAGCCTAGATTCCAACAAAACAAGAATCAACTAATTTGGAGTACTGTGGAGAAAGTTGAGAGCAAAACAACCTACAAAGGTCAGAGTTGACAAGAATGTATGAAGCATTAACTTTAAGGAATAAATTGTACTTACTTAGATGTCCAAAAATTACAAATTAGTATTTATTGGAAAGATTTTTTAGTCTAGTTTCTAAAAAATAATAATCGCATCATTTGGAGGTCAGTGGGAAAAGTTATCATTAAAATTGTCAGCAAAGGTCAAAGTTGACAACATGTTATTTCACTCAAATTACCTTTGGCTACTTATGTGCCTACAACTGGCTCCTAGAGTACAAGTTTCTGTACAAAAGCCAATTTTTACTCGTGTAATCGTTTACCAGTGTGTTTTTTGCCTACATCACAAACATTGTTTCTTTCCTCCATCACAAACATGACTACTCAATCAAGTTGGCTACTTTCTTCATTCACATTCCAAACAACACCTCATTTCACAATGACAATAACGAATGGAACAACAATTCAATTAACATTAACAATAATTAACGGAAGCAAAGATGCATCTTTTATAACATTGAACAAAATTGGGTACATTACACTTATTTGTTCATCTATGTATAATGTTGTATGACTTTCTATGCAAATCAATACTAAAATCACTCATGTCGGATTCTAAGTGCTTTATTTCCAATGTATGGAGTCCTAAGCGCTCTGCTCTTGTAACGTTTTAGTGATCCACTAAAGCACGCATAAAACTTTCTTTATATTTTCTTTTTTGTATGTTTTTTGGTGTTGGTTGGTCCTCCTTCTTATCCTCTCCTTCGTATCCTCTCTAACTTTAGTAGCTGGTGTCTTCACAGAAGAAAAAAAGGTTTCTTTGCTTGAAGTACCAACATCATCATCAACCTGAAATTTAACAATATATATCATAGTATACAACCATTCATATTCTCATCAAAGATCATTGAATATATCATAACATACAAAACTCAAACAAGAAACCACATGCCAATCGAAAATGCAATAAAAAAATCGAAAACTCAAATACAAATCGAAAATGCAATCAACAAAATGGATAAACCCGTTTACCTTGCTCGAAGGACCATGGTCACTGGACATTGCCATTGCACACAACACTGTCAACAAAAGAAAGGACCTTGAACAAAGCTTCGAGGACAAAAATGGAGGAAGAACGAAAACGAAAAGATAAAGAACAAAATATGAAGAGAGGTAGAATAGGGGAAATATTAGAGAATGGAGAGAGATGAAACAGGGCAAGGGTATATCTGGAATCCAAAATTTCTGAATCATTCCTCAATGGTGACTTCAAATTTTAAGTTTTTTTTTTTAAAAAAAAAAACCAACCAATAACATGGTGACACGTGGCGTTTTTAAAAGTGTGTCAAATTTTGTTGTCAAAATATCGAGACCCATAATAAATTTCCATGTTTTCTCAAAAGTTTTATTTCTTCAAAATATGATATATAATTTTCTTCGAAATTGACTAAGAAATCAGAAGCGAGAAAAAACTATTATTTTGTATAAATAAAACCACTTTAAAGATATTGGTTGGCTAATTGCTGGAATCGTTGACAATGAAGAAATTATGGCACGGGGCATGGTGTGAATCTGTCCTGTCGAGTGTGGTGTGTAGTATATGACACTGTAATTTTTTCTATTTTATTTTTTTATAAATGTCAATAGTTAGTTTCCAGGAAACCGTGATACCGAAGACACCCCAAGAAATTGAATAAAGTTCAGTACCCGCACATGCCAAAGTTGGTTGACATTGGTGTTAAAACTTTTATTGTCACTGATGAGGATTAACCGATAGGAGTCTGGTTGAAGCAGTGATGTTGAGACCAAACGTTTGTCTGGTTCTCTGATTATAGAGGATGTCACTCGGCTTCATAGTGGGTGTCAAAATGTTTCAATAGGATTGAGATTTAGTCCAAAATATTCAAAGTTGTCCGCTCCATCTTCCAGTTGCGTTATTTTATTCTCTCTCTTCTCCTTGTCCTAGACGCGGGGAAGGTGTTTATTAAAGATACTGCGAAGCAAGTTAGTGACTCTGCATAATAAAAATTAGTTATCAGAATTCTCCCCTTTACTTGTCTTTTCTGACAGATATTATAGGGAGTTTGCCCTTAGGTCTAACTCATTTACTACTAATAAATGACATTATTCATATAAATTGTCAATCAGTGTCAATTATTTTCATTAACTGCTCATTAGCAGTTATTATTGCCCAAATTAATTACCAGTTAATGATTGTTCTGGATCGATAGGTTCCTTGCTGGATGGTGGACCGTTTGGTGGCCGACCGAGTGGTTATACCTATGGTAATGAATAATTAAATAAACTATAAGTTAATTGAAGTAATGTATAACTTATAAACTAAAGATCTTAAAATATATTTATTTTAAGGTTCTTCTCAAATACTTTTGGTGTTAATTAAACTAGTTTATAAGTTAACCAAATAAGTTAGAAACTAGTTTGCTAACATTATTAAAATACACTATAAATATAGTTATATACAAGACAAAAAGTATAAATATTCTATTTATTTATATTTGTATATTCGTGTTTAGTTTAATGAATATAATAAATGTTTAACGTTCAATTTATTAAACTTTATGTATGTATTCAATATTCATTAAATATATTAATTGAATTTCACAAAAATCTTCACCAAAACAATATAAAAGGTACTGAATTGTTTTGCAAAATACTAAAACAAACAGAGATAGAATTACTATAAGATCTTTTAAAATAACAAAAAGATAAAAGTTATGATCTTAAGTAATAACATAATTGAGGTACGTGTTTCTTCATTCATGCTCTTGCATTTTTATTAGGATTTGTTAATTTTTCTTATTTATATATTAAAATTATGTTTTATAATTTAAAAGTTGTTATTACAAGGTAATTTCAATCTTTGTGTTCTTGTTCTCATTAGTTTCCCTTAGTATAGAACAAATTGTAAGAGGCAAATTACTCCATTGATTATAATATTTTGTTTCCTCTCTATATATTATGGTTTTATTTTAACAATTCTTCTTCCAATATTTTTAATGTTCATACTTTATTTTTTATTTTTTAAAACATCTATTATTATTTTCTATTATACGTTACTTTCCATAATAATTTTTAATTTTAATTAAATTAATATGTTCTGGCTCAATTTTTTAGTCAATCCCCTTTCTATTTGATCTTAATTGATTATTTTTATGAAAGGTTACAATGTAAAACAGTCAATGAGATTTTTTTTTCTTTCTTCTTTTTGCAAGGATTGCCCAAACGTCCAATGAAAACTGTTTTTGTTATTATAATTTTTATAGTATTAATAATAAAAATATCTCATATTGGAAATTACTTGCCACTATTAAATATTTATTTTAGACATTTAAAGTTTTGAAAAATCATAACAAATATATTTATTATGAAAGTTAGATGTAAACATGTAGTCCCTAAATTTTTTAAATTTTTTATAAAAATTTATATGTTTTTATTGATGTATAAATGAATTCAGATTATATATTAAAAATAATAAATTATAAAAGAAAAAATTATAAGAACAAAAAGTAAAGAAAAAGTCATCAAGAACTAAAATCAAAATTTCTAAATTTTTATAAAGTAAAAAATATATTTAATAGTAAAAGTTTTATAAAATGTGTGATTAGATATGATTCATAAAATTACTCTTTCATTTCTTATGAGTGAAATCAATACCATAAAATGTAATTGTTATAAAAGTATTTTATAATTTTGATCATAAAATGAATTGAATTTTAATTATATATATACTATTTCAGGTGGTGAATATTTGATGACAGGTGGAAACATCTAGGAATGAAGCTCCTTAAACATTATGACATAATAAAGATTGCATATCCAAAATCAAATGGATCTCTGAACATCTTCAAGAACATTATAAAGATGTAAGAACAAAACTCAATATTCAACAAAATATAAAAATATGATTATCACTCTCTAAGGATAAGACTTCCTTTTTAAGTATAAACAATGGAATTTATAGAGTGATGGTATTCAATTATAGGACAAACCCTTTGAATGTTTTGTCTATTCATAAAAAATAGTCATAAGAGATATACTTATTAATATTATTTATGTAAACTTATCCAACTTGTTATATATATAAATAAATGATTGATGTTTAATATATTGTGTCTCGGGTAAAGAAATTTGGGAAAGAGGACTTTTTTTAAACATAAATCCTCAAAGTCCAGTGTATTACGTAAGATCCAGATAACCTCAAACATATATAACTGAAAGAGTTTTCACACAGATTTTAAATTAATATTTTGGGAGTGTTAAAACATTGTATAGTTCCTTTTATACCACTTAAAAAAAACGTATCAATTAAGGACATTATCGTTTTTACTTTCAAGACAAATAAGATAAAATAAAAATAAGAAAAAATAAACATAACGTAAAAACCTTTAAAATCGAAAAATAAATTACTATCAAATTTTATAACACTCTACTACAAAAATATATATAAAAAAAACTAAATACAAACTTAAATTATTTTGAACTAAAATAAAAAATATCATAAACTCAAAATCTATTATATAATTATCAACCTTTACTCCCTAACTTATCTTAAATTATGTGACATTTTTCAAAACATATTACTTTCTTTAATTCAACACTAAAAAAATATTGTTTTGGGAACACATTTTGATTAGATTTCAAAAATCTAAAGCGATAACAAATAAAGATTATATGTTAATCATACGAATTAATTATATAAATTAAGTGATAATTATGTATTAATTTTGCCTACACAAACTCATACATGAAGCTACATCAAATTCTTATAAATAGATTAATATCTCACAAGATGAATTTTTAGGAATAACATTTATTAATCACAAATATAGAACTTTTTGATGAACTTTTGTTTGGAGCGGTCCTAATGACCATTTAGACACGGTATCTAGGGATGACAACAAAATTCGCGAATATGGATATTCACGGGTAAAATTCACAGCGGATAGTTACTATCCGTGGGTAACGGGTAACGAATATTTTAATATTCACTTCTAAACGGGTCGAGTATGGGTAGTATATTATCCGACCCGCGGGTACCTGTTACCCGCAAAAAATAATAAAAAATTAACTTATATATTTTTTAATTAAATTTAATTAAAATTTCAATTAAATTATATTTTATTAGGTTAAATTATATTTAATTTATATTATATTATATTATATTATATTATATTATATTATATATATATATATATATATATATATATTGGAATTTTATTTAAACTTTTATTTTTAAAATGTATAAAATATTTTTTTGCGAGTATTCACGGGTATTACATAGGCACACATAAGTGACTAATAGTTTTATTTTTATTATAAAAACATGCAAATAATTTTTATGAGAGGAGCTAATGGATGAGTAGGATTCCCCTTTTGATTTACGGAATGTGATTTGGGACATGAACGGGGTTTGCGTGCCTTAGTAGGAGAGAGATCACTCGAGTAAGCACAAGATCGTCTTTTTCTTTTTTTCTTGCTGCCATGGGGTCAACCTGTAACCAAGGTAAACCTAATGGGAAACAAAAACGGGAGGGTACCACATTGATTGACATTGGGCAGAAGATGACCCAAAAAGGGAAGACTCACCCAGCTTAGATCGACAATGAGGGATGCTTACCTTCTTCTTAGAAAAAGCCTACACACACTGGGATTATTGATTAACAATAAGCTAGCCACGCACGGTAGACTGATTCAAAGACAAACAAATACTATAGGCATTGAGAATTGCTTATAGAGAAGACTGACTACTGGTGCAGAAGATGAGTTGTGTTGTTAATAAAGTTTCTCTTACTTACGTATTTCAGTCTTTAACAACGCTTATCGTGTGATGGGTTGTCGTGGCCCATACAAATTTGATTGCATATGAGAAATGCAGTATAGCTAGGAAATGACTCCTAGGTCGTCTCTCAAGGACCAAATGTGGTTCAAGTCTTAGGTCTAACACGAAGTGGGGGGGGGGGGTTGAAAGGTTTTGTGAATGCGGAAAAATAAAATCAAAATACTAACGCAGACAAATATGCAAACACAGATCTAAACACGGTTTCTAAGACAAACTGAAAACGGTTGGTTATGATAGCTAACATCATGACTAAATTATCACAACTAAAAATAGAAAACATTAAGTAAAAGAAAATGCTAAACCCAACATTGCAATAGACAAATATCTAGCACAGTTAAAATTATTTAAATGCACCAAAACAAAAAATGACCGTGACCTCTCTCCATACCATCTCCCACCTAACAGTCGTGACATCCTATGCCAAATAAATAATAAAATGCTCAAGAAATGGGTGCAGCGCTCCAAAAGAATTCAGCCACCCTTAATGCTAATTGAATGATTGAATTGTGCATCTAAAACTTTCTCCAGCTGGACGTGTGCACCCTTTCTTCATCACGTAACAACTGCTGCCCTCTTTTCCTATATTAAAGCACCGTTACTCTAGAAGCAAAATGAAAAGAAATGAATTGTCCTCCCGGAACAGCGTGCACTACCTCCCAAAAAAACCAAGTATTAAAATCTCATCCGTGCTACATTTTCTAAAAGAAAAGAAATGCTATGCTAAACATCCAATAGCCTTGCACGTCTCATCCTTGACCAGATGCAACCTTTTATAATGTACTTCCTATTTCTAAAAGCCAAAATGAATTTGCTTCCAAAAGCTTACCAACACCGTGCCTATTAATTCTCCTCTGCCCAACACAACTTTCCACCAACTCCCATCAAATCATTTCTTCACTTTCAAGGAAATAAAGGAAAAAGAAACTATGATATTTGATAATGGATGGATGCAGCATTACACCTGGACCGTGGCACTCCAATTAGACTAGAATAAAAGTGTGCTTCTCCCAAAAATCTGTTAGGTCGTGGCTCTTATCTAGTCAACTCATCATTCTTCAAATTGAATTTGGTGCAGTAAATTAAAGGAAATCAACCACCTTTTCTTTTTCAAAAGCAAAATAAAATTCCCCTTCCCAAGTACATGACCGTGGCAGCTAAATGCCCTTTGCATTGAATGAAAAGCATGTGCACAAGATGAAAATAAAACATAGATAAATGAGTATCCTTTTTTTTCCTTCAATTTACCAGCGTGAATTCAGCATGATGTGACAATGCTTTCAAGGGAAATGAAATGCAAAGCCAAATAGTAAAAGGGTAATGCTCTTACGCAACTTACTTCTCCCAAAGCTAATGAAAAATAAATAAAGCAATGCACCGTGGGTCCATGAAACATGACAGCTGCAGTGATAATTCTAAATCTCTTTCATTCATCCAAAATCAAGCAACTTGGAAAACTCCATCACCTCTCAACGTTCCAGCCAACCTCTCTATTTTAAAATGTTGTAGCCGAGAGTGTGAATGAATCTCCAATGTGATGGCTGCCTTCCCTTATAAGGCCGTGAGGTCTCCCCTAATAGGGTGGGGTCCACCCAAAAACCCTAGGGTAGGACATGTGTCACACAAAATTTTGGGCCCCACATATTTTTAATGGCGCAATGTGCAAAGGTTGTGTAAAAAGTTTAAACAATTAAAATTACAATACAACTAAAATTTAAAATGTCTAAATTGAGAGTCTTGAATTATTTTGTCTCCTTCCCAATGCTCCAAATTGTTTGTCTAAAATTTTCCCTGAAAATAATAATGCATATAATTAGCTCAGAAAATTCAAATTAATTAAAATTAGAATTTTCGATCAAATTAAGCATAATTTGGAAAAACGGGAAAATACGGGACAAATAAACACAATTCCCTGATTAAATTCGGTACAATAAGCTAAGTGAAATCAATAAAATATCGACTCATCACCCGCATCCTAGATTATTCTTAATATTCATACTAGGAAACTGTAGGTAGCCTATGTGCTATAAGTTCTAAGTTAGAGCGAGGGCCGAAGGGATGAAAGAGGCATGATAGCGAAGATCAATCCATCTAAATGAAAAAAAACATTGCCTTGGGCATGCAACCCAAAAAGATCAAAGACTGCATCAGGTGATAGCTTATTTGTTGGCTTTTTCTAACGATCACAAAAGACAAAATCTCTATTACGAGCATCCGTAATTGCATCGCATTATAATCTCACTATCGATCTATAGTTGGCCAAGAGCATAGGCTAGGCACCATAGAACATGCTACAGTGCATGGCATAGCGATGACGACAACCATAGTAGTTTATAGGCATATTTGTGTTACCCACCTTTTTTCAAGTCTTCATACTCGTTGACTAATTCCTATTGCTTTAGCTCTTGTTCCTTCTCGAGCATCTACGCTAGCTCTGCTTCTTCCTGTTGTTTGCTTCCTGCTTGTATCATTCAATTTGTGTAAACCACTATTTCAAGTAAAGAAAGTGGTATCACTTTCATAAGCCATTATTAACCACTGTAATAAGAGCTAAAGGACTATGAACCTTAAGCACGAACAAGGGAACAATGGATCGAGTAAATAGGAATCGGGGAGGAATCGAACCTCCCGGCCGGCTAGCCCGCGTTCCAACCGATCCGCCTCCATCCTCCACTCCGTCCTTCGTTCTCCCTTAGAATCCATAGGAATACATTCTATCTTTTCACTGCTCTGTGGGTCATCCTATGCATAGTCCAGTAGAAATGATTAAGGGTCTGCCCAATTAGAGTTTTGTTATTTCATCNACTATTATTCTATTAGCCAAAAGGAACTATTTTTATATTCCAGTTCCCGGGTGGCCCACTTTCTTACTTGTCGCAATTGTCTCTCAATTGTTAAAACATCAAGGATTATATTAGAGCAATGTCCTTTTCTTTAAAGGCGGTCCTTTTCTGTCCCTCGACTGATGACTCACTTGTTCAGTACTGCTAACTCTTTCTTGAGGATGTCGTCCCCTTTGGGCCACTAGTAGTTTCGGTAGTTGAATATCTCATGTAAGTTAGGTTGTGCTTGTATTAGTTGGAACGTAGGCGATTTAGGTAGGTGTGTCTTGACCATGCACTCTCGCGTCATGTAATGTCGTATGATAGAGGTGGTGTGGTGATTGACCTCAATGCTAATGGTTATCCCCAAGGTCTAACAAATGAATGAAGTTATGATTGTACCTGGATAGAAAAGACGGTCTTCCTCTTATGTCTCTAAGTCGAGCATAATATAATAGATAGGCAAAGTAGCCAATAATAGTCTATTTTAGCCTATCGATAGATAATAGGTTTCTTCGAAGCTCAAACCATTTGAAATTGAATTACTAATGTATTCTTGTTATTGATAGAGTGGTTTTATCCGCCCCTGTCAAAAAAATGAGAGGGAGAGATCTGAAAGAAAGAAGGAAAAAGACCAAACGATTTACAAGTCTAATGGGAGAGAAATGGATGACACGTTGATTGCCTTCGAGAAAAATAGAACCCAAGCCGTCTAAGCCCCGAGATGGACCCCAATCGAAGGAAAGGCGTTAGACGGACTAAGACAAGTAAGATAAAGCACTGGCCCTATGTGTAAAACCTTGTCGTGGGAGAGTCTTTCTCCAATAAGAATAAAGCCACTTTTTTTTGGGCAAGAAAAGAAAGGAAATCGCCCTTTGACACTACACCAAGGGATAAGAGCTGATTGCTAGCGATGACTTAGTGAAAGGAATCTATGAGAGATGCTTCTCAAATCGGGTTCTAATCGAATAAAGCGCGGAGCGAACGAATCTTTAAGTGGACGAACAATGTCACGAGTCTAAGGGTGGGATCAAGCTTGAAAGGAATGGATGGGCATAGGCTTAATAGTGAACGCAGACCCCCTGCTTATAGATACGAGATCAATGACTTAAAATATAGATGCCGAGAGAAACTGTTAGACTTTTTGTGTTGCGAAGAGAGATCAAAGACGGAGATTTTATGATGCAGTGCGGGCACAGGATGGAATAGATAGATAATAATAAATATAATAACCCACCGGAAGGGCATACCTCAGGAGCACCAATCCCCCCGGCAAACATCTATCTGCACGAAGCCGACCTATGCTATGGGTAGAAAGAGAAATGAAATATGAATAAAAAGAAGATACAGAGTAAGAGATACGCAAACGGGGAATATGCAGTCGAACATCCGCAGGTTCTTCCAATAGTGATAGCTGAAATAACTAGATGGGTCGCCCAAAACATGGATTTGACATTGAAATAAATAACAAATAAATGTCAGATCCCAGTTATTCGAAAAACGCAAACTGAAAAAAAGGATCACAAAAAAAATGCAACACAAAAGGAGCGAACCAAGCGCTTGCGCGAAAGAAGGAAGAAGCGAATCAACTAGAAATAGAGACAGAGAAGGAAGGTAAAAAAGAGATTTTTGAACCTGCAACAAAAGCAGCAAGCAACAACGACTAAAATGCCGTTGTGCGCTTGCTTGTAATTTAGGGGGTAGGGNTGCCCCTTTCTAAAACTTATATTTCATATAAGGAAGAAGAAGGCCCTTTTTTGTTTGGAGTTTTCCCCAACCTATACCTAAGAGCTTCCTTTCAACTGCATCGCACCACATAAACAATGGATCCGTTGGATTGGATAAGCTACCTAGAAAGGAATAAGGAATAGTAAAACGCCATGTCACTTGGTAAAGAACTGGTTGTTTATTTACTTTTTTTTTAGTAAGGCACTTTGCTTTGGTAAGCTAAATTCATATTATATTATTCTGACGTAAGCATGGTTGCTTACGAGACAAAAGCTAGCTTCTAGAAATTCTTTTCCTGATCATATGGAGGAAGCAACCATCTGGCTTTGTACCAGTAGTGGAGTGGCTTGCAACTTTCAATCAGAAAAGGAAAATNGAGCAAGGCGACAAGAAGAAAGAAGTTGTCTCCTCTTCTCTAGTAACCCGTTGCCAATCATATAGGATGCTCTACGTGCATATGGAGATAAAGAGGGAGTGGAAAAGGAAGAACAACTGTTTGACTTTGACACATGAGGTGGCGGGTTTGGCTGGGTAACATAATGGAAATGTATCGGACTGCAAATCCTGGAATGACGGTTCGACCCCGTCCTTGGCCTCGGGGAGTGGCGAGCAGTACAGAACTTTTAAAATTAATGAATCTAATTTAAGCCAATAGTTTATGATAATTAAATCTTAATTTTAAAAAAAAGAAAATGTATTTTAATTATTTTTTTTTGTAAAATATGTTCTCAAAAATATATTTTGAAAATGTTATACGAAATTAAAAATAACGAATTTTTAAAATATAGTACATTTTATTTTATAAGAAACAAATAGAACATATTTTTCTCGGAATAAAAATCACTTTTAAAATAATTATTTTCCTTTCGTGTGATTAATATAATATATATATATATATATATATATATATATATATATATATATATATATATATATATATATATATATATATATATATATAGATATAGATATACGTACTACTACTTTTCAATGAAAGTGATGTTTTAATACCATCCATTCTTAAAAATATAATTCATTAGCTAAAAAATTGTTAAAGTATACGTGGTATAAGTAAATATAACTATTACTTAAACCAATTAATTTTACAAATATCTATGAAAGAAAATTTAGTTTTATGATATTATTAGTCTTAATCAGTGTAACTACTTATTATATATGGAATATGGAGTATTTTGACGATGAATTGAATAGTTATTAAAAAAATTTAAATAAATTTTTAACCTATAAACATAAATTAATAAATTATTTTATTTGAATATTATAATATAAATAAAAGATTTGTATGACCTTTTGGTTTTTTTAAGTGTGTTTAGTATGTAGAATTGTCAACTTGATCTATGATCTATAAATCAATCCTAATCCATTCTTAAAAAAAGTCTCTTTTTAAGATACTCCTTAAAGACACAAAAAAAACCCTCTCTTTCAAAACTTCTTTTCCAGTGGATTAGGACAGGATTAAAATGAGTTTAATCTCATTATAAAACTTTAACTAATTTTTAAAAACAATATTATTTATATATGCATATAAAATTATATATTTTATTACACAATTTTATATATTATAATTTTATTATATTTAAATCAATATTTTTATATTATATTTATTATGTTATTAAGTAAAATATCTTGAACAGTGATTCAAGCTTATTCTTGACAAGGAAGTTATTTGCTTCACTTGTTGCATGAGATAAACTATGAAATCAGCCAAACTAGCACAGTTAAACACTTAAAAGCACGAGTAGCTTATTCATTTAAACTTATGCACTTATCCTTCGAGACGCCAAAATCTATTGAACAACTTTCTGAACTCTTCAAATAATTCTCAACACAATTCTTTCATTTAAGCAATGTTACTTAGAAATTAATATAAAATTGAGAGCTAAGCTAGCAAGATAGGAAATGTGTAAATCTTGAAAAATGAGTAAAATGACTAAAAGCAGAGGCAAAATATGGAATAAGAAGTAACTTGCCATTGAACACGAGCCTCTTAACAATGTGCAACATTTTATTTAGGATTTGTGTTACATTCGGGTAAGTTTTATTTGAGCTAAAAACCAAAGATACAGTAAATGGTTGACATGATACATGTAGCTTTTGCCTATACAATTGCGGCAGAAACATCAATATCCAATCCGGGTGTTAGATACTTGGATACATCAAAATCTAATATATATTATTATTCTAAAGCGCGTCACAGATACTTAGCTGCCTTTACTTGTTAGCAGCTTGTTTTTAGCATTGCAACTTGTCAAATTATACCAGCATGCAATGCCAGAGTAGTTGCTTAAAAAATAGTAGATTAATTTCAGTTATAATACAGTCAAAATAAATTTTATGTCATTTTCACGGTTTTTTGTTTATAGCTATAAATTTAATTTTAGAATGTTTTGGATTTTAAGCTAATGGTGATTTTTAAAAAGTACACATTGAAAAATCTAGGTTTTATGTGATCTTCTATAATGGTACTTACAATTACATTTACTTTTAAATTAGAATAATCAGGCCAAAATGTCAACTATATACTAGCAGTTAAAACGAGGAATCATATTTACGTAACCTTCTACAAAAGTTATACAAAAGAAAATGAAACAGAAGAAAATGAAATATATGATAAAATAATTTACATGATTAAGAGAGTTAGAAAACAAACAGTAACACTGCAAATAAATAATAAGACTATTGCATTGACAACTCAGACATAACAGTTAAAAAAGAGTTTGAAAAAAAACTAGCATATATGTCTGCAACATTATACATAGAGTTTAGAACTAACCTATGTTATGAACATTAAAAATATTTAAAGGTTTGCTCACAATTGGAGAGACAATTGAGGCAGANTGACATTTTTTATGCATGGGAAAACCACTTTCTACTGCATGGCTGAAGGAAACTGTGTTGGAGAATGATTTGGATTCTCAGGGAAGGATTAAGGTAGATGAAAAATTAAGAGTCAATGGACGGGACAACATTAGGAGATATTACAAATATTCCAGTAAGTGNTATTAATAACTCATTCAGCTTTTCATAATTATATAGTTTTATTTAAAAATCAATAAGTTACTCAATCTCTTGCTTTATAACATGGTCTTCTGGATGATTCTCTTGAGCTAGACTGAGAAGTCATGCTTTTTACTGCCTGAGCTTTGGCTAGAATTTAGTTTCTTCTTACTAATAATTTGTCTTACTCGAGATCGTTATATAGAAGTGTCTTTGGTTTTGTCCCATATAAATTGGTTAAAATGCCGTAGATCATTGGCATTTTAATCTTCTTACAAGCCACCTAATAAGAGGTTTTTTAATGGAACTCCACACAACAGGAAATCAAGCTAGGATTTTTGGCACAGCACCAGACTGAAGTTGTTGTGAACAAGGTGATAATACAGGGAGCAAGAGAATGTAGGATGGAAACTTCAAGCCACATTCAACAATTGCAATAGTTTCACCTAGGGGGAAAGAAGCACTGGCACATTTATCATTCTGGACAATCACTGGAAGAATTACAAATTCATTAAATCTGGAGATTTGTTTGTTGGTAGAACAAGGAAACAAATGGGACTCAGTTATGATATTCAAATATGCAGAAAATTTTAAAATTGTCCTAAACCTATATCCTAATGATAAAACTACCAAAACATTATCATAACTATGCTAACAAAACTAATTTTACCATTAGAAACCATTCTCAAAATTATCTACTCTCTAGAATTATAAAACCAAAATCTGAAAATGCCCCTACACTAGCCTAAAAGTACAAAAAGTAAAACAGAACAATCTAAAAATCCACTTCCTACTTCTAACTAGTTCTAATCTTTCTTTAAAGAAACACAAATCCACTGAACTGATCTACAACTACATCTTTCTAGTTATTAAAAATTAAAACTGCAGAATTTAACTATGCTACTAGACTATAACTAAAAGAAAATTCACTGGACTTAGCAGAATTCAATTACCGAAACAAAAACTACAATTAAACTAGACTAAGCAAATTCATTTCATCAATATAGAGTTGTATGTAAACTAATCTACCTACTTCCTGAGAAGAATCAAAATATGGTACTTATACTAAATCATTCTAAAGGAAAAACAAAACTATTGGCTGGAAATTGTAAAGCAAAAATTGTTAAGAGAACTACACCAACTAAAACAAAGATATTCTAAACTAGACTATACTAAGCTGAAGAGGGAAATAGGTATGAGGTGGGTATAATCTTAAGCTTCATAAAGGCCAGAGCACAAAAGGATAATCTCAGTTTTAATATACTTCACATTTTATCAATTTGGTTTTCTTTTTCCTCACTGACTAAGTGTTGCAAGATCATTTTGGCGTTAGGACACTGATAGAAGACAATTATGCAAGAACTTTGATGGCAGTCACACACAGCTCTGATAGAAGACAATTATGCAAGAAGTTTGATGGCATTCACACACAGCTCTAAAATCATTGGTTTTGTCCCATATAAATTGGTTAAAATGCCATCGAGTGTTGCCGTCGAGCTCCACCATATGCTACTGTCAGTGTTGCTGTCATATTTCACTGTGTGCTTCCGCCGATTCTGTTGTCGAGCTCCAGCAGGGGAGAAATGTTTGTGCAGAAGAAAATGAGCATTTGGGAGTTGCAGATCGTGACTCCAAAAACTATTTTGTGCCTAAAATATTTCTTTGATTAAGAATCCTTTCAAATTGCTAAATACTTGTAAAGAAGAACCCTTGTCATTATTGATAATGCTTTACCAAGAAATAAGTCAAATCATTATATAATCATTTTACACTTCTCGTTCCCTAATGTTTCAAGAGACAAGCAACAAATATATAAGTAGAATAATAATGTTGGAGTTGAGGATTCATAATTATTTATTATAGATACACTTAGCCAACCAAAGTAGTCTTGGTTGAAAATGTTATTGGAATGAAACTGTGAAAAATTCAATGAAAATGGTGTATATGACACTGAAACTTGACACCCATGCTACAACTAAGAGTATCTCAGAGACCATTAAAACTGTAGTTACACAGTAGTGAAGTAGAACAGATATGAAACAAGTTGGCACATATTCAGGGTTACTGTGTGGAGGGATATCTGGAAGGAAACCAGGGAGGATGTTAAAATGATATCAGAGGACACTCCAATTATTTTCTCCAAGGCTTGTGAGCTCTTCGTTAAGGACTTTACACAAAGAGGACTTAAACTCAACAGTTATTGCCACTATTTGACTTTTTTGAATACTTTGGTTTCCAACTCTGACAGCCATGCACTTGGTGCCACTACCATTGTCAAGGAGGTTGAAACTATAGATTAGTCTTCAGCAACCTTAACTCAACAGCAAATACAATATTTGAGTTCTATATATGGCTATGTAACTAATCTAAGAACTTTATCATTGTAATTATGTAATTTCAACATATATAACTAAGTAAGAACTTTATCAGCTGGTTATGTATAATCACATTTGAATGAAAGGAAGTTGTGCCACGATCCTTCATACACACAAGAAGTGGTATATCTCTAGTTCTTTTAGACTTCAGCTTGATCATCTCCATGTTATGAAGTGAGATAATATGCTGCATAATGTTCATACAGGGAAGGTTTTAAGGAGGAAGAAATCAAAGTATATATGGGAAATAAAAATAAACCGGGAAATTTTCCAAATAACTCCTGTGGGAACAACATGGAGAAATAATTCAAATTCTATGAACAAAAAAAAAACATGGCACACTCATCTAGCAAATATGTTTTTCAGATTTCCAAATTCTACGGGTATATGACCAGAAATTTTGCTGCTTTGAAAGTACAAAATAGTCTACTTCTCTTATTGGCCCAATGGAGAAGGGATTGAATTGGGTGAGTAAATTATTTGATAGATGTAATTCCATGAATTGTGTCAAATTTCCCACTTATATATCTGCACATTGGTTTGTATTAAGATGAAATCTGACCACATTCTTCAATAGACCTAATGTAGAATGAATTGAACTAGTTAGGCAATTATTATGGAGGGACAATGTATCCAACTGTGCTAAATTACCAAGTTTTGCTGGTATTGAACCAGCAATTAATCAATGAGAGTAAGAAATAAACATGTGAGATTCTGCTATTGGAAGAATTCAGAAAGACTTAAAAGTTATTTAGGCATAGCCATATCATGAAGATGATTATTGCGAAGGTTAAGATCCCTAAGTTTCGTAAGTGTGCTTATTCTTTGGGAATGGTTCCCTGAAATGCAACACTGAAGGCCCTAAAGCAAAAACATATTTGGTCTCTGACAAACATGTGGGGAATATCAAACAGTTGGAAATAAAAAAATCATCAAGATTTTAGACATAGGGAGGGAACCTGAAAGACAATAAAATCATTGATTTCAACCTTTCTATGAATCAGTTAAACAAATTCTACAAATAAAATGTAATGTCAAAGGAAACACAAGTTTGATAGCAATCAAAATGCAGAGAAGAAAATAAAAATGTATCAACCCTTGACCAGGAAAACATCAGCAACAGAGGGTTACAACCTAAACCAACTCATCTAATACAAAATTTACAAACCATTCATGCACATTCTATGACAAACACATAAATGTAACTTGTTATTCAAATAAGGTGTCACCTTTCTTCATTTCAACAACTCTCTAGAAATCATTTTATGCAAAAAAATTTCTGCCTTTTCCGTCTCGTCCTTCTTAAAGAGAGCAGAAATGATTATTTCAAAAGTAATAACATTAGATAAACAACCACTGTCTTCCATTTTGGACCACAAGGTGAATGCCTCATCAAGCAAACCCTCTCTACAAAGACCATTGATCATAATATTATAAGTACAGAGGTCAGGATTGTGACCGTTATTCAATAGATCTTGAAAAATCTCTTGTGCGTTCTTAAGTCTCCCCCTTCTACACATCCCATCAAGAAGTATATTTACAGTGTACATATCGGCCTGAACTCCATTCTTTCTCATTTTCCTCAATAATTCAATTGCCTTGTCTAGATGATGATTTTTGCATAAACCGTTAATCAAGGAATTATAAGTGATCAAGTTTGTTTGTTGATTTCTACCATGCATCTCACGAAAAAGATCCCAAGCATGAAAGATTCTTCCAGCTTTGCATAAACCATCTATAACAGTACTGTAAGTCACTGTATCAGGAACCATATTTCTATTGTGCATTTCCTGAAAGAGATTTATGGCTTCATGCACCCTTTCATTCCCTATGAGTCCATTTATCATGATATTGTAGGTCCAAACGTCAGGACTCACTCCTATGTGGATCATTGCACTCAATACTTGTTTCGCATTCTTCACTTTATTAACTACGTAGTATCCATCTATTAGAGCATTAAAGCTAACAACATCAGGTTTCACATGAGCTTTCACCATCATACCTAACACACTCTTGGCTTCTCCTAGCTTTCTTTCCTTACACAATGCATCAATCAATATAGTATAGGAATAAACATTTGGCCTGATGCTATTTGATAGCATTTCATTTAGAAAACCAAATGCTACTTCTACCTGTCCCACTAAGCAAAAGCCATAAATTAGAGTGCTATAAGTAACAACATTAGGATAAATTCCCTTGATAACCATCTCATAATACAAATCATAAGCTTCTTTTGGATGTTTCTCTTTAAATAAAGAGTCAATAATTATAGTATACATTACTGTTGATCGACCTTGAACCGTTCTGATTGGACTTTGATTGCGGCTTCAGTTTCTCCTATTTTGCACAGTCCATTGATCAGAATCCCATAAGTAAATTGGCTGAGAGGAAATCCTAGTGCTACTACTTTGTCGTGAAGGTTGAGGGCTTCCTTGACCTCACCCTTATCACAGAGACCTCTCAAGAGTGTATTTATGGTTATGGCATCGGGATGATAACCCCGTTTGAGAATCTTGGCAAATACAGAGAAAGCGAAAGCCAATTTGTCTAAATGACAGAAACAATTCATGAGGAGGCTGAAATTAACAAGGTCATTGTGAATTCCCTTGAGCTCCATTTGTTTAATAAGAGAAATAGCAATAGGGTACCGCTTTATCCTCACAAGAAATCCCAAAATCTTTCCAAATTCGAAGACGGGAGGAACATGACGCTTATGAAGCAAGCTATTGAATTGTGAAACCGCTTCGTCGTGTAAGGAAGTATGAGAGTGAGTACAAAAGAGGGAATTATGAATTGGAAGAAAAGGAGGAAACTTGGCAATGGAAGGAAGAAGAGAAACCCTAACACTTCTTCGTATCCACATCTTTGCTGCAATCAATAGTATGGAATTCTTCCCATTTATCGTTTCTTCCGTTTTAAAAAGCTTAACTTGAATGCTGTAAGAGAAATGATAATTTGGTACACACTTTTTTTTTATATATATCCATTTCATACTGTCTTTTTTTTATTTTTTACTTTTTTTTTAAAAAAACTACAAAAATTCACTTTTTTTTTTAAAATCATTTTATTTTTATTAGTTGTGTCAAAATATCGTTTATCATGCTTTAAATCTTTTGTTTGTATAATATAATTAAATTTAATGAATTTTAACTTTTATTTGGATAAAAGTTTTTTAATTACCACTAAATTTTAAAAGTTATTTAAATTTGAAATAATTATTAACACTTACAGTATCATTCTAAGTTTTTTATTATTGTGTAAACTTGTTATTAATTGTTGGAAACATATCATAATATCTTACAAAAAATTATTATTAATTTAAAAATAGATCAATTATTATTAATGAATAAATATGAAAGAATATCTTAAATTAAATTAATTATTTAAATGATACAATTTATTTTTGAAGATAAATTCGGTTATAATAAATAAAAATAGTAAAAATTGATAAATTATTATACAATAAATAATTATGGAAAATTATATCATTAATATTATTATATTATGAGTTATCACATCATTAATATTATTATATAAGTTTTAATATTAATAATAAATCATTTATAAATTTTTATATGTAAATATATTATATTATTGTTCATCAGATTTCGAAATTTGGTAGAAGTATTTAAAGGATATCAACATGAGAGAAATAAATATTATATTTCGAAATGAGAGAAATATAAACGAATTTTGAAATAAGAAAAAAAAAATATCTAATTTCAAAATTTTATGAATTTTTCAATGAATTTCGAAATATTGTATGTATCCATTACTATTTTAATTTTATTAAAAAACTTAGTAATTATGCTTTATTTTCGAGAGGATCAAATTATATATTACTAAATAAATATAACAATAAATATTTGTATTTAGTTATGGTTATTTTATTATTAAATGTAATATCTATTAAACTTGGTTATTAAAATTTAAACTAATTAAATATAACTTTTATAAATAATAATGTAGAATTATAAATACATTAGTCTATATATTGCATGCATGGAAAATTTTGTAACCTACTAAATTTTATCAAAATAAATTTAATTAGTCTATATAAATATTAAAATAAAGGGTTAAATATGTTTTTAGTCCTATACTTTGGGGCGATTTTGGTTTTAGTCCCTCTTTCAAACTAAGGTACAATCTAGTCCTTCAACTTTAGTAAAATAAAGTTAAAAAAATTTGGTAAAAATGACTAAAACCAAAGTTTGCTAAAGTTGAAGGACTAAATTGTACCTTAGTTTGAAAGAGGGACTAAAACCAAAATCGTCCCAAAATATTAAAAACATATTTAATCCTAAAATAAAGCTAAAAAAATTGAACCACAAATTACATGAAACTTAGTAAAAGTATGAACTCTAATTTAATATTATTATGTAAACCTGTTATAAGTTATTGGAAATATTATGGTGTCACAATACCATGCAAAAAAATTTATTATCAATTTAAAAGTAGATAAATTATTATTAATGATTATAATGAAATATCATAATTTAAATTAACTATTTAAAGAATACAACGCAGGTGAATTTGATATATTATTCCTATAATAATTAATGATGAAAGATTATATCATCAATATTATTATACTAAGTTATATTATCATTAATAGTATTAAATTAGATATAATATGAGAAATAAAAATTGTGTTTTTAAATTTGGAAGAAATAAATACTAAATCTTGAAATCTGGTGAGTTCTTAATCTGAATTTTAAAATCTGATGAGTTTATAAAATGGATTTCAAAATTAGATAATTTCTAAATTGAATTTTAAAATAAGGTAATTTTCTAAACCGAATTTCAAAATCAGGTGAATTCCTAATCTAGATTTCAAAATTCATTACATATAAAGAGAGATTAGATGAAGAAGAAATTGTGTGAAGACTTCGGATGTATGGTTTAGTAAATATAAAGAATATAGTAAATGTGTTTGATAAGTAGTAATTACTGCTTACCTAATTTAATTTAATTTTATATAAATTCTTACTAAACGGTAAAATTATGAACTTGAAAGTGCAGAAAAGAGAAAAATCATGGAGATTCAAGAACAAGCTCCCTCACAATGATTTTAGGTATTTGGATAATCATTTCTTAAACCATTTTGTAGAAAATCTTGTTGTTTCCTATCTATGGAGGGACTAGAAGAAGGTACATATGTTACTACCAACTACTATTGATGACTTGGACCTAAGCCCAAACTCCATTCAAGGGCCCATAACTTGGGTATGGTGAGAAAACTCGAAGAAGAACTTAAAGATGCATTCAATGAAGGAGAAGTAAAGAACTTTTTCACTTGGAAAAGAGAAGGCACGCCCAGGGATAACCTCGGGTGCTCAATGCGTGTGCATCATCTTGCTTCTTCAGCATGTGTAGCTCGTGTTGTTCATGTTTTAAACATTGTAAACATTCATAATACCCAGGATCTTAGTTAGGCACTATGGAGAGGAATGGATCATGCTACAAATTCACCTCTCCTCCATCATTTGTATTCACTTTGATGCTTATGGTAATTGTTAGATATATTATTTTTATCGTATCTTTATCTTTTATCTTTAATTAGTTTGTTATTATTTCTTATTTGTATTTTGGGCTTAGGCCATATTTCTTCTATTATAAATAGAGGATTCTATTTGTATATTCAACATAATGGAGATTAATCTCATACAAAGTTTTCACTATATTCAACATGGTATTACAACTAGGTTTTTTTAAGGAAAAATTTTTGTTGTCTCTGCCACTACACCCGTCATTGTCGGCGACTTGCATCATCTACCGCTACCGATGACATCATCGCTATTTACCAATGTCGGTGATGTCATCGTCTACGTCGTCGTCTACGGTTACCACTACCGGAGTTTCAGTTTCTACTAACAATCACACAGTTTTGATCGTCTCAGCCAGGTGACCATTGTGTCGTCAATGACGCCTTCATCAGAGCTATTATGCACTCTCAACACCATTTGGAGTTGTGGATCTGCTTTCTTTTCCGTCATTTGTGTGGTACGTCTTGTCTCTCTTAGATAACGATTTAGAGCATAAAGGTCATTCATTTTCCTCTTTGAGGTTCGTTGTGCGTTGTCGCATGTCCCGTCTCCTCTCAAGCAACTATTTAGAGCTTTTCCCTTTTTAGGTGCCTTGATTGGAGATCTTAGATTTTTAAGGTTTCTCTCTCTTGTTCATCCATGACTTCTTCCGTTGTTGTCTCTTCTGACCTGCCTTTTGTTTTAACCCGTCCATATATGTTTTCTCTATTGTGGCAAAGATGACTTTTGTTAGTTTATTTATAACCGTGGTGGCTTTTCAATAATGACCTGTTTAATGCATTCCTTAACAACTATTTGTAAGAAGAGATTTATATAGAGCAACTTCCCAGATTTGGTGCTCAAGGGTTGTCTTCTGGGTTGGTATTTCGTCTTCTATGTCGTCTTCACAAATCATTAACAAATTGGTGTCACTTGAGTGCAAAATCAGATATTTTCACTAAATGTTCATGGATTAAATTAGTAACAAGCTTGGTACATACAATTTGTATGGGAGTGTTAGACATATTGTCTTTATCTTTTATCTTTAGTTATTTTGTTAATATTTCTTATTTGTATTTTGCGCTTAACCTATATTTCTTCTATTATAAATAGAGGAGCCTATGTATATATTCAACATAAGGGAGACTAATCCCATACATAGTTTTCACTATATTCAACAGTAATGAACCTGTGTTGAGATCACTCTAGATTTATTTCTTTCAAAGTCATGACTAGAGATAGTGTTTTATCTCCTCTCGTGACCTTCCTTAGATAGGAATCCTACTAGGCTTCATTCTCGCACCATAATCCATACCACTCCACTTCACCGAGAGTTCTTCCTCATCAATCCTTCAAACACCTTTCATTTATTTCTATATTTCGCTGCCTCAAACCATTCTTCAATTCAGTTCCACATCTACAATTGTGAAAAGTTCAATTCCATTCGTGGAGGGAGCTTATCAAGTGGTACTCAAAGCCTTGGTTCGAATCACACTTTGAGCTAAGTGCTTCTTCATTCATTATGTGTTGTTCATCCATTTTTCCTACATTGTCTTGTGGTTCATTTATTACTGTTCCATTGCTTTTCATTCCATTCAATTAGATCTTCTGTAGTTGCATTGAGTGTGTTTAGTGTTTGAGTCAAGTTCTTTGTTATTTTAGTCGGTAAATTTTTACAGTTTGAGTCATTTTTGTTTTTGAATCTAATTTTTGTAATGTTCATAGTCATGTGCTCACAGTAGGTTGATGCAATTTTATTCTGTTTGTATTTCCTGGTTTAATTTGTTGATTTCATGATAAACTATGTTGAATAGCTAAAAGCAGTATAGTATAAGCTCTGTCCATCTAATCACAACTATGAAATTCATATAGAGCTTGATGGTAGAATTCTATTAAGTGCATATGCTGTTTCACAACATAATATATTTATTTGTTTGGTTAACTGTCGCATTTTGGATCAGTCATTTAAGTTTGGTTGGTTATGTTCTCTATTTTATAAGGTTAAGCATACCAAATGAGCAATAAATTGCTTCAACAAAGCTCATTTGCTTGAACCAGAAAACACAATAATGGTTTGATTTAGTGTTTTATAACTTTAACTATGCTGAATTTCTTTGAGTGTCCAGTTTGAGTCGTGATCATACTTAGCTATAGTTTCCAGCTTAGTTTAATGTATCTAACCATTCTAGAGGCACTTCTTTTGTTACTTGCTCATTTGATTCTATAAAACTCAGAATTGGTGATGAGGTTGAGTGTTTTCACTACATAATTAGCTGTTGTGAAATTTTGAGATGCCTTGTTTTTGTCTCAAGTTTTTATTCAAAAAAGTCTTATTTGATGAATTAAAGTTGTTGAAATGGTCTAAATTGAGTCATGATAGCTAATGTGAATTTTCTCTTTTAAAACCACCAATTTGAGTCCTATTTTCGTACAAGTTAAGTGCCTTGTGCTGCACTTCAATTTTGTTTGCAATTTGAGTTAATTGGATAGCAACAGTCTAGGGTATGTAAACTTCAAAACAGTTTGGAAAAGATAATTTAGTAAAAATTAAAACGTAAACAAACCCTGTGTAATCCAACAAAGCCTTTAAAATCAAAATTCTGGAATATGCATTTGAACTTCATTGTTGGAAACTTGATTTCACGTTTTGATTCAACTTGCTTTGTTTATGTTGATTTCTTAATCTACTATAGAGATATTGATAGGCTTTATTTGAGTGCTTCCATTTTTTATCAGCCTTATTTGTTTGTTTGTTCTTATTAAACCTCAAAGTTTTGTCTAAATGCAATTTTGATAAGTCTTGTTTCTGCTCTCGGTGGACTAATTTGTGGCATGCTTTGTTTGGAATTTTGGTTGGTTTCACCTCTATAATGGTGTAGTTTTGAGAACCTACAAGGATATGAAGCTAAGGTATCCTCTTAGTAGTGGAGATTAGCTCACTTTCAATGTGCTGGTGACTATAGTAGCTCCTCGTGTTGATAGTAAAAACAGTGGCTTCCAAGCCAGTTGAACGAGTTGATGAGGAGTGTTTGGTCTGAAATCTTAGTTCCACCAACAATTGTTAGTTTTGTGTCTCTGCCATCATTACAGCTATCCTTGGCCGAGAGAAACCAGAGCTACAACCTTTCTTTTACTTCTATTTTTTTCAATACAATTGTATCAAAGGCCTTTTCAAAGTCAAGTTCTAGGAAGAACCTTTGGTGTTCTGCCTTCACTTACACTATCTGTTTGTAATTTGCATTGCTAAAATTGAACCTTAGACATTATCTATGTCTTGAAACCAAAGTTTCAAGCCTCACCCTAGGAGATTACACCTTTAATTGCAAGTTACTTGAGCATGTAGAGTGGTCTAGGCTAAAAGGGATTAAGCTCTAAGCCTTATCTCACCTAAAGGTTCGAAATAGTGTTCAAATCCTTTTTCTTTTAGTTTTTACTTATTTTGTGCTTGTTTGAGTCACCCAAGGTGGACTTGCCACACTTTTATGGAAAGGACAATATAGAAGCCTACCTTGATTGGGAGATGAAGGTGGAGCAAAAATTTGCTTGCCACCAAATCATTGAAGAGAGAAAGATGTCATTGGTTACTCTTAGCTTTCAAGGGTATGCTACGTATCGATGGACTTCCTTAGTCCAAGAAAGGAGACACCACAATAGCCCCTCCATAGAGTATTGGAATCACCTTAAGTCTACCTTTAGGAAGAGACATATTCCTTCCAATTATAATAGAGAACTCATGGACAAACTCCAAAGACTTCAACAAAGGTTTATGACTATGGAAAAATATAGACAAAAAATGGGGTTGTACATGATAAGGGCAAGTATTGTTGAAAAAGAAGAGATAACTTTCTCTAAATTCTTAAGTGGCCTCAATTTTGATATAAGGGATAAAGTTGAATTTCTACCTTATAGAGATTGGAATGATTTAGTTCAAATGTGTATTAAGGTAGAACAATAAAGCTTGACAAAATCTTCTTCAAAGAAAATCCAAGTTCACTATAAATCTTATGAAAAGAAAAGTTTCAATGAAGAGCCATTTAAGTCTATAGTCAAAGTACTTGAAAAAGTCAAGGAAGAACCCTTTACACACACTCGTACTAGTTACATTAAGTGCTTCAAAGGTCTAGGTCGTGGATATAGTACCCTAGTGTCCCACCAAAAGAACCATCATCATGAGGGGCATTTATTTGTATAATAGTGAGGAAGAGTTCAAGACTAGTGAGAGTGATCGTAAGCATTCACAAGAGTCAAATGGAGAGGAAGTTTATCCTTGTGATGGAAAACTTCTCATGGTGAGAAGAGTTCTTAACAATCAACCAAGTGTTAAACACCTATCCCAAAGGGAGAACATCTTTCATTCAAGATGCCAAATTTAAAACAAAACTTGTTCTTTCATTATGGATAGTGGATCTTGTTGCAATTGTTGCAACACTAAATTGGTTGAAAAATTGAATCTAACTGTGATACTCCATCCCAAACCTTATAAACTTTATTGGCTAAATGTAGATGGGGATATAACAGTTAAGAATCAAGTGAAAGTGCAACTTTCCATTGGGAACTTCAAGGATGAAGTTTTACGTGATGTAGTTCCCATGGAAGTGTGTCATGTACTATTAGGAAGACCTTGGCAATTTGATCATAAAACTATCCACCGTGGACTTTCTAATGCAATAATTATGCATCACAATGATAAGAAGTTTGTGCTTCATCCTCTTTCACCTTCACAAGTGGTTGAGGATCAAGCACAAATGAAACTCAACTAGGAGTCTGAGGAAAAAAAACTCTAAGTCAAGAAGAGAAAGGGGTAGTCCTTAGGGATGAAATTGAGGTGTGTGAGAGTGGTGTTCCCTCCCACAAAGTCATTCAACATGAAGCTCTTTTGAATAAGAAGACTTTAGAAAACCTTCTTCATGTTGAATAACCTTCATACCTCCTTATGTGTCAAGGATCACTCACATGCACAATTAGTGAGTCCAAGACTCAAGAGTTATCTCCTTTCATCAAAAATCTTTTGAAGGAATTTGATGATGTGTTTCCGAAAGAAGGACCCATTGGACTTCCTCCTTTTAGGGGAATAGAGCATCAAATCGACTTTATGCCTAGGGCTAGCTACCAAATATATCTGCCTATAGGACCAACTCCCAAGAAACAAAGGCGATAGAATCTCGAGTTCAAGACTTGCTAGATAAGGGCTGGATTCAAAAAAGTCTAAATCCTTGTGTTGTGCCTATGTTGTTGGTGCCCAACAAGAATGGAAAATGATGCATGTGTTGTGATTGTAGGGCCATCAACAACATCACAATAAAGTATAAAGATCCAATCTCTAAACTTGATGACATGTTGGATGAATTACATGGGTCCCACATATTTTCCAAAATTGATCTTAAAGGTGGTTATCACCAAATTCAAATAAAAGAAAATGATGAGTGGAAAACTACTTTTAGGGCTAAGTTTGGATCGTATGAGTGGTTGGTTAAGGTTTTTGGCCTTACTAATGTCCCTAGTACATTCATGAGACTTATGAATCATGTCTTAATGAATTCCATAAGACAATTTGTAGTTGTTTATTTTGATGACATTTTAGTATATAGTCAAAGTTGTCATCTCCATTCTTAGGGTTAACTAATTGTTTACAAACATCAACAAATGCATCTTTTGTGTAGATAATATCATTTTTTAAGGTTTTGTGGTCAATAAACTAGAGATTCATGAGGATCTTGAAAAAATAAATGTCATCCAACCCTAAAGAATGTGGGGGAAGCTAGGAGCTTCCATGAATTGACAAGCTTTTATAGGAAGTTTGTTCTTAACTTCTCTAATCTTGTTTCACCACTCAATGAGCTAGTGAAGAAGTATGTCACATTCCATTGGAGAGAAAAACAATAAAAAGTTTTTGATTTCTTAAGAACAAACTTACGCAATATCTAATAGGAATAAAAAAAGTATAAAATTGTATAAAAATTATAAAATAATTTATAAAATAAAGTAATAACTTTTTCTAACATATGTTTTATACCAAATACATATACTATAGATATTATTCATTCATAGGAAGCACATTGAAATGTGTATTCATATTGAAGACATTACCAGACAAACAAGTCTATTCATATTTCGAATATGTTTAATAAAATTAGCTTGTAGTTAATAAGTTAATTTTTAGGTGATAAGTCAATTTTTTAGATGATAAGTCCATGTTTAGCATATACATAAAAATGTTAGCTGAAAAAAAAAAAGCTTAATATTTAGAAATTATAAGTGGATAAATTAATTTATTAGATTACAAGAAATAAGTAAATTAGATCATAAAGCATTTAATAAATATAAAATTACATAAAAAAATGTAAGTACATATATTTTATCATATATATAAATGAAATTTGTGTTTTTAAATAAAAATATATATATATATATATATAATTTTAGATTTCTTAAAGTAATAAAATTCTTATTAAAATTTAGTATTTTTTAAGTTATATATATTTTTTATTTGAAAAAATCATTATATTTAAATGAATTGATCCAATGTGTATTAATCAAATTTACGTTTTTTTATTTCTTAGTTTAAACTAACTTTTTGTTGAATTTGTTTCTTACAATTTTTATTATGTGTAATTTTTACATAAAATTATGCAATGAAATATTTGTTACTTCAATCTATTATTTTAAATTCTTTTTAACTAAACTTCATAAAAATTGTGTTTATAAAATTGAATTAAGTAATAATATGTAAAATGGAACTAAATATAATACGAAAATTTATTAAGAAAATGAGGGATGGTAATAATTAAATAAACTATAAGTTAGTTGAAGTAACGTATAACTTATAAACTAAAGCTCTTAAAATATATTTATTTTAAGGTTCTTATCAAGTACTTTTGGTGTTAATTAAACTAGTTTATAAGTTAGCCAAATAAGTTAGAAACTAGTTTGCTAACATTATTAAAATACACTATAAATATAGTTATATACAAGACAAAAAGTATAGATATTCGATTTATTTATATTTGTTTTCGTGTTTAGTTTAATGAGTATAATAAATGTTTAACGTTCAATTTATTAAACTTTATGTATGTATTCAATATTCATTAAATATATTAATTGAATTTCACAAAAATCTTCACCAAAACAGTACAAAAGGTACTGAATTGTTTTGCAAAATACTAAAACAAACCGAGATAGAATTACTATAAGATCTTTTAAAATAACAAAAATATAAAAGTTATGATATTAAGTAGAGATGTCAAAATGGGTCATAACTCGCGACCTAACTCGACTCACCACGGGTTTGGCCCGGGTTGAGTTTGAAAAAATTGTATATTTTTATGTGGGTCAGGTTTCAATCCGGTCATTTAAACCCGGCTCATGCGGGTTGAACTCGTAGTGGGTTAGGTTGGTCCACCAACTCACCCACCTAATTTTATTTTATTAAAATTTAAATTTAATTTTATAAAAAAATATTTATTATTATTTTTTTGCTTGAAATAATTATTTAAGTTCCCTATTTTCAAAATTAATTAAACACCCATGTTGGGAGTGAAATTTAGAACTGAAATTTGTTGAGATTTAAATTATAAAAAGTTTATAATTTTTTTTATTTTAAAAAAATTGTATTTAAGTGACCTAGTGAGCCAACCCGTTTACCCATCAATCCGTGGTGGGTCGGGTCGGGTTCGAATTTTCCTGACTCGCTAATAAATGAGTCAGGTTGGGTTGGCTCACTAAGTGACCAACCCATAGTGGACCGGGCCGGGTTGAACCGGGTTACCTGTTTTGACAGCTTTAATCTTAAGTAATAACATTATTAAGGTACGTGTTTCTTCATTCATGCTCTTGCATTTTTATTAGGATTTGTTAATTTTCTTATTTATATATTAATATTATGTTTTATAATTTAAAAGTTGTTATTACAAGTTAATTTCAATCTTTGTGTTCTTGTTCTCATTAGTTTCCCTTATACCATAGAACAAATTGTAAATGGCAAATTACACCATTATTTTTTATAATTGATTGTAATATTTTGTTTCCTCTCTATATATTATGGTTTTATTTTAACTATTCTTCTTCCAATACTTTTAATGCTCATACTTTACTATGGTTGTACATTCATAACTTTCTTACATTCATATTTCAGGTTTCTTCCTTCTAGAGTTGTTTCACAGGCCATTACTAGGTCTATTAAGCAACAATTTCTTCAGCCTTGGGCATCATGGGGAGTAATTCCTGATGACGACAAAAAACTGTTCTAGGAGACATTTAAGGTAAAACATCGTGTTACTTAATCATCTTGCATCACCATATTCAAATAGGAATTTCATTTGCTTTATTTTAACATTATCTATTGTAACAGCAAAATGTGCAGTGGGCAACTGAGCATGAAGCTCAAATTCATAAAAACTTTAACATGAAAGCATTTAACAGATTGTCAGAAATGTTTAGAGATGCAAGGATCGTAGGACAACGCCCTTATTGGGTGGGGGAGCACATATGGAATTCATTGCTGGCACTTTGGAATACGCCACAGTACCACATTAAATGTGCTACCATTCAGGGCTTCAGAAAAAGGTGGTGTATTGCATACTGGAGGATCAATCACTACACATGAACATGCGATTGATATGGTAAAAATCTTGATTCTTTTCTTATCAATAACTTTATAACATCATGTACTTTGAAATTAATATATGTGTCATTCGTATGTTTTAAAATGTTACAGGCAACAGAGCTTGGACGGGCTGTTCATGTCGATGAGGTATTTACACAGACTCATATTCGCAAGGGGACTGGCGAATATGTTGATGAGAGGTCTTGCAAGACCATTGTAAGTAAACTTTTTAACAACATTCAATTTTAAACTCTTTTTTTTTTTGTTTCACACTTTCAAATTCATGTTACTGACATTTTCTATCTTATTTAACAGGAAGATTTTTCTGTGAGATTGACACAGGCGAGATCAGAGGGGGGATCTGGTCCTGATGGTAACAATAAAGTAGATGCAGACGAAGAAATCATTAGGACCCAATGCTGGGTTGATGTCGTTGGGGGAAAGAAGAAAGGACGACTGTATGGGGTAGGACAACTTGCCTCTCATTATAGTGCAGGAAGAGGAGGCATATTTAGACATCAACCATCTACCTCTAGCACATTTGACCCCAAAAGTGTCGTTAGTAAAGACGCTTATGTTTCACTTCTAGCCAGATTTGACAATCTGGAAAAGATGGTTAGGACATTGGTACCTCAACAAGGACATACCGCCCCATCATCATCCCAACAGTCATGCCCACCTCAGTAGCCATGTCCACCTCATCAGCCTTCCCAGACCACACCTGTGCAAGATGAAGATCATGATGATTCTGATGATCCTGATGAGTTTTGATATCTAGGAACTTTTGAAAACATTTAGTTAGGTTTTCTTTTTTTAAAAACTTTGTTTTGACATTAGAATCTTATCAAACTTTGAAGTTATATTGAAGTTAGTTTTTTATTATCAAACTTTGCTATGCATTTAAGAACTTTTGAAACATGGAATGATTGAAGTTTTCTTGACGAATGTTGAATGATTGCATTTGAATTGCTTGGATGAATTGGCTGGCTGAATTGATGTTTGGGATTATTGATTGTTTATTTGCAGGTTTTGGGTATACTGAAAAAGCAAACTGCACTGAAAAAAATAGTGCACGTTACCGATTGCCCGCAACCATCGGTAAATCCTCTCACATTTGCCGTGCGTTATCGACAACCATTAGTCATTGCTAAATTCTCCCTGCGTTACCAACAGCCTGAAGCCCGTCGCTAAATCCATCTATTTTCTTCTAGCATTATCGAGGGTCATCGCCCCTCGGTATACCATCACCCTCGGTAATACTGAAAGCCAAAAAGTCGTTGGTAATGTTTTTGACACGCATACTACCGATGGCTTTTTGGCCATCGAAAGGCCATCAGTAAACAAATTTTACCGACGACTTTTTGTCATTACCGAGAGATTTTGGCAGTGGATAAATCCCTATTTTTTTTACATCTATTATTATTTTTCTATTATACCTTACTTTCCATTATAATTTTTAATTTTAATTAAATTAATATGTTCTGACTCAATCCCTTTTCTATTTGATCTTAATTGATTATTCTTATAAAAGGTTATGATGTAAAACGGTCAATGAGATTTTTTTTCATTCTTTTTGCAAGGATTGCTCAAACGCCCAATGAAAACTGTTTTTATTACTATTATTTCTATAGTATTAATAATAAAAATATCTCATATTGGAAATTATTGGCCATTATTAAATATTTATTTTAGACATTTAAAGTTTTGAAAAATCATAACAAATATATTTATTATGAAAGTTAGACGTAAAATGTAGTGTGACATTCCAATTATATTATAAAGATATATAATATAATAAAGGTGTCACCATGAATAATACTAGAAAACAGTTAAGAGTAATAGGATTACAGTCATCCTTAAATAGTACTTAGAATTTGGAAGTGGAGTACTAAAATTTCTCCCTGAAAATACAAGGAATTAAAAACTTAGAACATAATAAAGTTTCTTCAAAATATCCTAGGACAAGAGAATTAAAGCCTAGAGAACTAGACTACAGCACTGCCATCCCCATCAAGAGTTGTTTCCAAAGTAGCCTCCTCGCCATCTGCTCCCATCCAAGTGGATGATCATCGCAAGAGAAAACACACAGACATGGCACAATACAAACAAGCATGCAAGGGTGAGCTAATTATATAAAAAGCATGCAATTATACCAACATGAACATACAAGCAAGTCAATATATACAACACAGATCCTAGCATGTTATCTTCTAGACTTGACTCGTCCGGACTTTAGAATGATAGTCGAGCTATGGCGGGTCATGCACCCGTGGTGGCTTGTGATACTTAGGCTCCCCCGCCTTGGGCTCCCCCTCCCTACCACACTCACGAGGTTAGTCTATTCCGCGCCCTAGAGCATGATGGAAGCCTCCAAGACTAAGACCTCTTGCTACTCCTCACCACGTGGTTCAGTCCTCTCTACGTGAGAAGAAAGATCATTGGAGCGTCAGGAAGACCCCCAAAACTGAGCTCCTACTTTCATTCTAAAACACTAAGAATCTCACCAAGAGATTCTACACAGATGGAACTTTGTTTACTACTTGGATCGTACTTTCATCACTTTGTAATCATATACTTTTTGCCCCAATCAACATATACATAATCTCAACAATATACATTACTCACCAATCACAAGTTATAAAAATATCATCTCCACAATTGAATATAACTTAATCAATACCAAGAACCAAACAACTCCCACTAACCCGTAACAGCTCATAAATGCACCAGTTTATACATACCTACAAATAATATAATTATTGACTAACACTCACGTTCAATATAAAAAAAAAACTATCCTTACTTTATTATGTATTTATATTATATTAAACTAATATTAATATATATATATATATATATATATATATATATATATATATATGGATCCTTACTTTAAATTCCAAACACATAGTGATTAACTTCCTAAAATTATGACTGACCAAAAATTAATGTATGACGACTTTATGCATCTACAATAAACTTGTTTTATTTTATTTTCATCACAATAGAGATCTTACTTTCCCCCAATTGGTCACTAGAGAGGACCCAGATGTCTGAACGCATCAAACTCACCTCTGACGCCAGCACATATGACTAGTCACAACTGACTGGATCAGGCCATGGTTGCTCTATGATCAGGGATGTGCCAACTCAGGTTTTTAAGGTTCCTCTATCCTACCAACAAAGAAAGGCTCTCAACAAGTTTTAATTAATTTATTTAAATTACCTAAACTAGTTTGTTGTGTTCTAAACCTCAAACGCTCAATTTTTATATTTTACCCTCCTCTCACAGTACTCTAAAACAATACCCATGCATTATATTTTACCCCCTTCTCACAGTACTCTGAAACAATACCCATGCATCCAAGTACTACCCAAATGATGCTAATTAAAGTCTCACCCAAAGCCTTTCAAAAACATCATCAATCACAGTCAGTAACTCATTCAAAAATAGATTAGATTCATCAAACAATGCACAGGAAAGAAATCACAGGCTCCTCCTTTTCGCAATCAAGCTCATACCAAGTTCAATTACATAAGAAAGCAACAAACTGTCCCAACAGAACATCATATTATAAATTTAGCCACACATGAAACGCTGAAACATATTCATACTTAGGGATGGCAACGGGTAGGGTCAGGTACGGATAGTGTCTACCCGCAACTCGACCCGACGGATAAAATTGTACCCGCAACCCGATCCGAAACCCGCGCGGATATCCGCATAAAAAAATCCGCGGATTTTTTTTAACCCGCGGATATCCGTTGGATATCCGTTTCAACCCGCGAATATTTAAAAAAAAATATTTTTTAAGCTTTTAAATGAAATTCAAAATAAATTGCAAGAAAAATTCAAATAATATTTAAAACATATCCAAATAAAGTCAATGGGATAAGTAAATAGAAATT
>NW_014542028.1:60640-110693 GCF_000741045.1 Vigna radiata var. radiata | reverse complement strand
TGAAACAGTAGGGGATACATATATGAAATTTGAAAGAAGAAATCAAACTGTATTCAAATTGACTGAAGGCAGCACAGATAGAAACACGATGATAACACAAATTCAAATACAGCTATGATATAGGTGCATCCGGCTGCTGAGAATGAAGGAGCATCAAACAAGATCTCTATTTATCGTAAGTGTTACATTGTAATCATTTTAAATAGTTAAATAGCCACTTTACATTATCCATTTGATATAAAGAAGTGTACCTCAAGGCCTTCAACTGTGTCCCTGTATCCAGATTGCAAATATTCTCTGGTCAGAGTCTCTTCAGGGCAATTTGGTGTTTGGGGGTGAAAGTCCGGGGGGCCAAGCCTGAGATTAAATAGAGACATTTACAATTTGCACAACTAAACAACAAGAAAATCTAAGGAAAAAGGTAAACATTAATCCCCCCAGGACTAAAACATTGCAATCTTAATACCATTGATTGAATAACGACTAACCAAAAAAGACAGTTATGATCAAGGTAATTGAGATAGGATATCAATAATATTTATGAATATTAACAGTGTACATGCAAATTTCCTCCACAAAAAGCTTATCATGTTTCTTATACATGAACTAACAAAAGTGATCTACAATTTGAAAACAAATTCTGTTACAAGCAAGAACTACCTAGAGTTCAGAGGTTCTTTATCACACTTCAACTTGTATGGGGTTAACAGTGGTTTTGCTCAGCTGAATAAGTATCACTTTGCAATTCTCGATATGGCAAACATTATTCATCANATGACAAATACTGCAGCAACAACATGCATAAGAATTGAAAAGTAAGGATTATTTTAAACTATTTCCAAACTATTCTTCAAATTATCAATAAAAAATATTATAAGACGACAAATTTTTAATTGTGTAGTACAAAAAGATTAGGTACATTTGAAAGAGTTTGCAAGAACTAATATTCATTTACAGATGAGAAAAGAAACTGATTCTTGGACATACCGAAAACAAATACCCTTCAACAAATTACTCTAATTAGTGTTTGTATGAATATATAATGAGTGTTTGGTATCTTTTTTCTTTCAATGATAAAAAAAAAAGGGAGGAAAGGGGGTGGATGGAGAATTGGAAACCCTAGCGAGGGTATCTGCACCCTAATTAATAGAAGAAAACAAGCAAACTATTCACAGGTTTCAGGGATTCAGTACGTAAGTTATGTAGAATAATAAAATAAACATGGACACAATATCCAAGCTTTTTGCAAGTAAAAGATACTGCAACTAGTTTCACCACATCACAGAAACAGATAAATGCAATAGAAGTGTCCGATAAAATGGGGGCAAAAACAGCTTTTCAAAAGAGTTTTTGCACCAATTAATGACTACACTATTAAAGAAATTTTCTTCCATTCCAGCCAAAATTNGATGCTATTTAATCCTATCTTTAAATTGAGTCTTTGTGGAAGCACATGAATTCATTTTCTCGTTCTTAAAAGACAGAATCAGCATAAAAGCTTTGCACATNATAATAATCACAAAACAAAAAAGTAACTCCTCCTACCTCTTGCTCTTACAGCACGCCGGCGACAATCAGATGGAGCGTGACGGCGAGGCAGCGAAGCGGTTGCGCGAGAAGCAGGGGACGACGCAGCGCGGGGCAATGTGAGGTTGAATCTTGTGCGAAAACAGTCTGCGACACACCAAATTACCCCACACACTTGCTTTCAAGTTCAAGAACTCAAGAAATCAACAAAAATGAAGCACATTGATTAGAAAAATCTGCAGTACCAAACCCTAAAAAACCCGAAAGAGGTAATGGGAAGAAATTTGCAGTACCTTGGTGCACGTTAGAGAGTATGCAACAATTTCTCTAGTTTGTAAATCTAAACTGTTGGTGACACAGACAAATCTCAATCTAGTTGTAAATCCAATCTTTGATTGTGGCACAAAGGGGAGGGCATAGCACGAGCACGCAGAGCACCACAAATTGTTGACAGCTAAAAAAGTAAACAAGCAAAATGGAAAACAAATAAAACCTCATTTAACTTTAAGGGTAAAAATGTAATTGCANTCTTTTTAGCGGGTAACGGATATCCGCGGGTACGGATAGTNTAGTACCCGAACCCTACCCGATTATAAGCGGGTATTAAAATATCCGCTACCCGCGGGTTGCGGATAATAAATATCCGCGGATATCAACTATCCGTTGCGGATTTTATCCGCAGATATCCGCGGGCGCAGATTTTTTTGCCATCCCTATTCATACTCAACATATATATGAAATAGTGAGAAATGTAATTCAAACAATACATCAACTTCAAATCCAACATGCATATATTTTATAAAATAATTCCACACAAAATAATTAGCTCCCCTTACCTGGAAAGCTTGACAGTACCACCTGCTAAGAGTTCCCTAAGACAATACCCTCACAACGGAGCACAATAAAACCCTACAACTCACCAAAGAGACGATGGAAAACAACTCTTAGAGCTAGAATATAATAGAAATAAGAAAAGGAAGGTTCTAACTGCATGAAATCGGCAAAACCCCAAGCCCTAGGTTTCGAAAATAGCGGAGTAAACAGGGAAGCCACTTACTGGAAGGAGACGGAGAAAGTAATCGGTTCAGAGTGAAGCCCTCGACGTCAGGAGCGTTTAGATACCTTCAAACCAAAGATTGAACGGTTCAACAGAGTGGTATCTTAGAGAGAAGGTAGAGCAATGTTTAGGGAAAAGGGTTTTTAGAGAGAGAATGAAAAATTAACAAATGAAGAATCCGACTTTGAAAAAGCCCCTTCTAAAGTCATGTGCCCTTAGTCTGATGGACTTGGCTGCCTCCAACTAGGACCCAATAACCCTTTCTTATTTAGGCCATTACATGTAGTGCCTAAATATTTTTTAATTTTTTATAAAAACTTATATGTTTTTATTGATGTATAAAATGAATTCAGATTATATATTAAAAAAATAATAAATTATAAAAGAAAAAATATAAGAACAAAAGGTAAAGAAAAATTTATCAAGAACTAATAGTAAAAGTTTTATATAATGTGTGATTAGATATGATTCATAAAATTACTCATTCATTTATTATCAGTGAAATCAATACAATAAAATGTAATAGTTATAAAAGTATTTTATAATTTTGATCATAAAATGAATTGAATTTTAATTATATATACACTATTTCAGGTGGTGATCATATTTAATGACAGGTTGAAACATTTAGGAATGAAGCTCCTTAAACATTATCACACAATAAAGATTGCATATCCACAATCAAATGGATCTCTGAATATCTTCAAGAACATTCTAAAGATGTAACAACAAAACTCAATATTTAACAAAATATAAAAATATGATTATCACTGCTCTAATTAAGGATAAGACTTCCTTTTTAAGTATAAACAATGGAGTTTATAGAGTGGTGATATTCAGTTATAGGACAAGCCCTTTGAATATTTTGTCTATTTATAAAAAAAAGTCATAAGAGATGTATTAATTATTTATATAATTTTATCCAACACTTGTTAACTATGTCCTTTTTTAATATAAAGGTTAAAACCTCTTTTTGGTCCCTAAGTTATAAGCGGATGTTCAGTTTTGTCCCCGTTTTTAAAAATGTAAATCTTTGGTCTGTAAGTTATAAAAAATGTATCAAATGAGTCCTTTTTTGACTTGAAATACTGTTTTTGGTTGTTTCTTAACAACTACTACATCTTTAGATTGCTCTGATTTGTTTCTTAATAATAACAGCACTTTAGATTGCTCTTTGTACTTTGACCGTGAACATCAAAAAAGGACTCATTTGATACATTTTTTATAACTTAGGAATCAAAGGTTTACCTTTTTAAAAGCGGGGACTAAACTGAACATCCGCTCATAACTTAGGGACCAAAAAGAGGTTTAAACCTAATATAAATAATTGATGTTTAACGTATTGTTTCTAGGGTAACGAAAATTGGGAAAGAAGAATTTTTCTTAAACAAAAATCCTCAATAATGTATTATGTAAGATCTAGATAACCTCAAACATATATAACTGAGAGTTTTAAGACGGATTCTAAATTAATATTTTGGGAATGTTAAAATATTGTATAATTTATTTAAAAGTGACATCCCAATTATTATACTAAACATATAACATAGTAGAATTCAACGAGAGAGCAGTTAGGAGTTAATAGAGGACAGTATTAAGCATACAGTCATCCAAAACATGAGCAGAATTTAAAGCTTTACATGTTTCAGAGTATTTGAAAATACAGAATGTATCTAAACTAAAACTAGGAAGAGTCCTAAGAACTAGGAGTGGCAACATCAGTCTCCTCCAACGTCTATTCCAGGAAAGCCTCATCCCCCTCTGCTCACATCTAAGTGGATGATCATCGCAAAAAGAAAAGGACACAACACATACAACACCCAAGAGTAAGGGTAAGCTAGGTTTCAAAAGAATACAAGTTATCAAATAACATATAATAGAAATTCTCATCATACAAGTAATCAAATGAACATCCTATCATGTTATGACACACCTAGAATTGTTTGGACTTAGAATGAATCTCGATCTGGGGCAGGTTGTGCACACTTGGTGACCTCTACTGCCTTGCAAGGCCATTGTCAATGGCTTTCACCCTACCACACACAAGTGTAAGTTCGTTACCGTGCAAATAGGCCTCCACGTAGCACCTATCGCTAGGACCTCCCACTACTCTCACTACATGCGTCAATCCTCTCTAACTGAGAATGAAAGACCATTAGAGTGTTGGGATAACCCCCCATATGGAAGCCTCTTACATTCATTCTAAACACTAAATGATCTCACCTAGAGATCTTACTTTAATACTATTCAAGTCACCTTAGTCAAATCACAATCCTCTTTGAATCATCAACATACCATACTTGTTACATTCCACACCAATCATAACCTTTATATGTACATACTTTCAAACTATAATTCACACACAATAAACATGCCCTCAATCATGTTGCAAAATCACGCCATATATATATAAACATACAAGACACTCTTTCAATCAAACAACATCAATCAATACATGGCATAAGGGTACTCATATTTAGGTAAAGAAAACAGCTCCGAAACGATCACTAACAGCTCGAAAAGGGTCTAAAACCCCAAAACGACCTAAGGAACGTCCAAAACGGACATCCGGAACCCCAAAAACTATTAGAAACAAAAACAACAGCATGCTGGTACGCCCCGGGGCGCTCGGAGGCGCTCAGCGCGAATCGTTACGGCATCCACGGGCGCCAGGGCTCTACTAGGGGCGTTGGGGCGCCATACCAGTTGACAACAACTATGAAAATTGGCTTTTGATGCACTTGGAACCTATTCTAATGACTAAAGGAGTTATTTACACATTTGTATTGATGGGAAAACACGTTTATAAGTTAAAACAAACATCCATTTGATCACTAGATCCAAGACTAGGTGTATTAAACCACTTTTGACACTTAAAAATCCAAATTCTTAGTTTTTAACTCTCAATTCATCAACCCGAGGACCCAATATCAATTTTACTACTTTGAACATGACTTTTCTCAGTTTTATGACTCTAACAAGTTCTAATTGACTCATCCAAGCTGGCCAAACTGCCCAAATACGTTTATGACCCTTAAGGCTAAAATCACTACCTCATTTCCTTTCTTTTGACCTAAAACACTACTCTAGCTACTGTTTTCTCATCTAACACTACTAACATGTAATTCCAACTCCCAAGTATCCCTTAACAGTCCCAATTAACTTAGCTAGGATGTCTAAACTGACTAAAACCACCTGAAACACCAAACTCTAAATTTGACTACCTTGGTTCTCTTCACAAGACCTAAAACTACAAGAATTTACTCAATTATTTCCTATTAAACTGTCTAACAGAAATTAATCCATCCAAAGGCTCAATATCATCACTACAAAGTATTCATACCAGTTCATAGACAACCAATTCACAGTAAACATACAAAGCATACTCAACTTGACATGCAAAAATCTCAGTTCAAGGATTCACATAGCATAATTTCACTACAATAACTACATGTAAGTATTGATACATGACCCAAAGCAAAATCCCCAACTTCATGCAACCTAATTTCCCCAAAACAGAAAAGAACGAAAAACCTAAGCTTCCCTTACCTCTATTCAAGCAGTGCAATAAAACAAAACCCCCCCTTTTTAGCTCACTTGCTCTTTACGGAAGTGCTATACCACCTACAGATCATCAATTCATGATGAAGAACAGTTCTTAAACTTCCATTGAGCTAGGAATTTGAAGAAAAGAAAGAATAGACACATGCAAGTAAGAACGTTGCATGATCACAATTCGAAAAACACAAAGAGGGAGGGAAAACGCTTACCGGACGAAAACAATAAATTGCTCGATTGAATCGAAGCCCACAACACCAAGATTGCCTAAGCTTCTCTTGATTGCGAAATAGAGGGTTTAGTAAAGAGGAATTCTAGATAGATGGTGGAGAAAACTGGAGAATGGGGTTTCTAGAGAGAATTGAAGTTTGAGCTACTGATCCAGGTGTTCTAAAAAAAAATTATTTATTTAATGAAAGTTCAGGTTCTCACACTCTCACACTCTAAAAATATGATGTTATATTTAAATATAACGTCAAACCGCAAATTAGTTAACGGTTTCTCTTAAAACATTAGCACCAATAGAACATCGAATATGTGGAAATTCGACGTTTTTCTTTTAATTAGCCCAGTATCAGAAAGTACCATACTTTTGGATCTCTTTTCTTTTTATCCCTCCCATAGAACGTTGAAGGTTGCGGGGCTAGGACGTGAAGGGAATTGAAGTGGTTGAGAGCATTAATGGTGTGCTTAATAGAATGTCAAATTCAATAGGGGCTTCGATGTTTTTTTCTTCCGTCAATTTCAAAATTTGGCGCTCTTATGATTCTCTTTTCTTTAAAATTAGACACGAAATCTTTTCTTTTTACTTCTTCCTTAATCGATTCAAGTTAGCAGTGTACTGAAATTTGCACTTTTAAACCAATGATAAGTTTTTAAAAGGTCGACGACGATAAAAATTGAAACAAACTCTTAGACCTTTTATTTGGTCAATTTCAAATAAATTACTTTGAAAAATTTAATAGTTATAATAAGTAATTAGTATAAATGATTAAGCTTTAAAAAAATACTATAATTAACATTATTAGAAAAAACATCCCTCTCATGCATTATTTCCTTGCTTTTTAGTATTTTAACAAACATGTATCAATATCCAACCATGTTGTCATTAATGTCACCTTAAATAATCAGTAAAAACTCATTTTCTTTTCTTAATTTATAACGCTTGGAATCGATTCTTTATTACTTAAAATCAATTATATTAACGTAGCAAAATTGAAAGTGCAATTATATGAATATAGAGGGCACATCAAAGTTTTTAGGTTTAATGTCTCAATAGGTCCCTATTTTCACCCAAAATCTCAAATAGGTACCTTCTTTTTCGGCATCTCAATTGAGTCCTTATTTTTGTAAAATTGAATCAAATAGGACCTTTCCGTCAAATTGAGATGACGTCATTAAGAAGGGTATCCTGGCAGTGTAGTTTTTTATTACGTGGCATTAAAAATGTGAGTGAATTATTTTTTTTTAATTTTTGAATTAAAATATGAAGTATACAAAGTGAAAACTGATGTTTAAGTAAGGGCAAAGTTGGAAATTAAACCTAAAATTAAGTGTTGAAAGCCTCATTCTCATTTACATTACGAAATTCAATAGTTAGGTGCTACAACAACACATCCTTGAACATAAAATTACAAATGAAAAAATATTTTAGGGAGAAAAAACATTTCAACCAATGACATGCTGCCACATCACCACCTTGACACGTCATCATCTTCTCCAACAATCTGAAACCCTAATTCCTAAACCAAACCTTAAGGCACCGTCAGCCATTGCCGCACCACCAGCAACCACCATGTCGTCACACCATCGCATTAGGCCAACACCCATCTTCCACAAAACAATCCCAAATCACCGCAACCATGGAAGCTTGCTCCTTCGCACAACCTGCAAACAGAAAACCCAGAATCGCACCACCCAGAAAAACCCTAAATTGGGCTACAACAGAATAAATGATTATGATATCGAAAAAAAATACTATGATTAACATTTTTAGAAAAACAAATTTGAACTCTCTCGTGCATTATTTCTATGGTTTTTTATATTTTAACAAACGTGTGATCAATATCCAACCACATTGTCACCATAAATAATCATTAAAAGCTCATTTGCATTTCTTAATTTATAACGTTTTGAATTGATTCTTTATTATTTAGAATCAATTATATTAACATAGAAAAATTGAAAGTGGAATTATATAAATATATAGGGGCACATCAAAGTTTTTAACTTCGATTCCTCTAAATCTCACCTCGGTAATTGAAAAGCACACAATTTCTAGGGGACGAGATGTCAATTTGTTATTAATCAAACGACATATATTACTTTTTCTATGATTGATGTTTGAACGTCGACTCGTCAAGGCTTTGACGTTCACACGACATGGTGGCATCTAATTAATAACCATTATTACACGATGTACATCATCGGTTCATCTATAAATATAGCTTGCATTTCACATAATCCCTTGCCTCTTGTTTCCATATTGAATTTATTATGATTCATGTTTTTTACTTTCTTTGCTTTTTCTTTTCCTAAGATTTTTAAGCATTTTTGTTCTTCATATTGCAATTTGATAACTCAAACTTGAAAGTGGTTCATTCATCGTCATTTCATATGAAGGAGCCCTTTCAACTTCAAGTTAACAAAATGTTTTTATTTATATTACATAAATGGTTAACATATCTTACTGAAAGGGAAATGCTTAGGAAAAAGAAATATGGTTCACAATATGTTTAATGATGAAACAATTTTAGGATCTAAAATAATTATATAAAAAAGTTGTTCAACTTCATCATTCTAAATTGTATGAATCGTTTTTTTAAATTGTCTTGGAGATTGACTTGGATACCAGATAATTTTCCTCAATACTAGGGTTTAGTATCTTTGTACTTACATAACAAGGGTTTAGAAACAACTCAGTCTGCATAAGATTTTCAAATTCTGTATATGTAAGGGTAGATGTCTTGGTTAAATAAATTCATTCGATCCACGTCGAGTGGTATCAATATTCGTTTCAAGTATTACGTCAAGTGGCTCTATAACTGACGTAATATTAGTTGTTTCAAGTATTACGTCAAGTGGCTCTGATTTCTATTTTGGAAACAACTTCAAATTTTTTTAAATTTCTACAGTTGACGTCGAATGTTGAGTGCATGTGATGCAAATTCCTGGAGATTGACATCTTTTCTTGAGATCACTGACGTCCTAGATCTTGGAGGATTACCAAATATGATGGAATACATTATAACCAAATACAGAAAGTTAAAAAGAAAAAAAAACAAGCAAAACAATGGAGAATGTGGGATAGGTTTTCAAAGGGTCTACTTGAAATTCATAAGTGTTAACATTTTTCTTCCGTTTTCCATCATGCCTTCATGGTTAACAAAGAAATGTCCTCGTTTAATACAGGAATTGAAGGGAAACGGAAGGAAAAAAGTCAACATGAATTTGATTACCGAAGTTATGTAGGATAGGTTTTCAAAAGGTACAACTTCAAATGAAATCCAAATTTGTTAACCTATTTCTTTGGTTACTCCCTTTATATTTCATCATTCTTTCAATCAAAGAATAATCGTCGAAATCCATTGACAATTTGATGTTGTATTTGTAATAGAACGTCAAAGTTTCTGGGGGCATGACGTGACGGGCATCGACATGAAAGGCATTGGAGTGGTTGGGAGCATTAATTGTGTGTTTTTACCATAAGCCAAAGGTCGCTCAAATTTTTATTATTTTTTCTTTTCTCTTTTAATCACTCACTTTAACATCCTAGTCCCATAGATCTACGACGTAGTTTTCGTCAATTATCAGTATCCAAAGAGATTTTTTACAATTATTATCATTATCCAAAGAAATTTTTTACTTTTTCACTAAATGATGTTTGAACGTCGCTCCAATTTTTATTATTTTTTGTTTTTTCTTTTAAACTCTCACTTTAACGTCATAGCCTCATATCTCTGCGACATAGTTTTCGTCAGAAGCAGTTATTATCCGTATCCAAAGAGATTTTTGAGACTTTTTACTTTTTCACTGAATGATGTTTGAACGTCGAATTCGAATGGGAATCGACGTTCATTCAAGTTACTAACCATAATTACACGATCTAATGTCCATCATTGGTTCATATATAAATATAGCTTGTATTTCACTTAATGCCTTGCTTCCTGTTTCCGTATTGAACATATTAGGATTCATGTTTTTTATCTCCTTGTCATTGTCCTTCTCTTAGATTTCCATATTGAACATATTACGATTCATGTTTTCTACCGTTAGATTTCAAAGTTATCTGATTTCTTATCTGGGAAACAACTTGAAGAGAATTTAAATTTTGAATCTATTTACACAGTTGACGTCGAATATTAAGATCATTCAATGCAAAAGTTAATAATAAATAATTACTATAAATGATTAATAGTTAATAATAAATAATTACTATAAATGAATTTAATAGTTAATAATATATAATTACTATAAATGATTAAGCTTTAAAAAAATACTAGAAAAACAAATTTGACCCTCTCATGCATTATTTCTTTGTTTTTTAGTATTTTAACAAACATGTGATGAATATCAAGCAACATTGTAATTAATCTCACCATAAATAATCATTAAAAGTTCATTTGCATTTCTTAATTTATAACGCTTTGAATCGATTCTTTATTACATAGAATTGATTATATTAACATAGCAAAATTGAAAGTGAAATTATATGTATATAAAGGGGGCACGTCAAACTTTTTAACTTTGATCCATCCAAATCTCACCTTCTTCGCGGGTGACTAAAAAGTAAACAATTTTTGTGGGATGGGAAGTCAATTTGTTCTTATATGAATCAAACGAGAATTATTACTTTTTCTCTGTTGATGTTTGAACATCCAATTCGGCTAGGCTTCGATGTTCAAATTAGATGGTGGCAGTTACTAAGCATCATTACACAATGTACGTCATCGGTTGATCTATAAATATAGCTTGCATTTTACGTACTCCCTTGCCTCCCTATTGAACATATTAGGAATAATAATAATATTTCCTTTGCATTTTCTTTTCCTTAGATTTCCAAGCATTTAATGCTGAAACAATTTGAAATTCATAAGTGTTAATATCTCTGGTTTTTCCCCATGCCTTCATGGATAACAGCTCGACCCTATAACAAATTAATATTACGTCAATCTATACGGGTCTTCGACGTGTCTTCAACGTGTCTTCAACCAGAAGCCAAATGTCGTGCCCCTTTGATATTATTTCTTTTTTTCCAATATAATGTCAAACTACATGGGTCTTTAACGTTGTCTTCTATCATTAGATTTCATATCTATTTGATTTCCAACTGGTTGAAACATCTTCAATACAAATTATTTTTATACAGTTAACTTCGCATATCGAGTGATTCAAATATTGACGTACTAATTGTCAGTCAGAAGAGAAAGAGTTCGAAGAAAGGCAAAGCATACGTCACATTCTATGGTTATTCGATGTTTTCTTCTTTCCTTTTTTCCTTTATAAAACCTCCCATAACCTCCCGTTATCATTATATTTTAAGATAAGATTTACTTTTTTTTATATTTTTATATTATTAATTTATGTAAATTTATCCTCATCAGAAGAAGCCGTATGAGCGGCCTCAGCAGTTAGGACAAGGAACCTTGAAATGCTTTGGATGTGGGGGAGCTCATCTAAAACGAAATTGTCCAAGACTCTCAAGATATAGGACGTGCTTCATCTGTAATGAATCGGGACATTTGTCATTGTCCCCAGAAGAAGGCGTCAGGTGACGCACCACAAAGGAAGGTGACAAGGGGAATGTCGGAAGCAACTGGTAGAGTGTTCACTATGATAGGAACAGAAACTTAGAAGGAAGAAAATTCACACGGTGGTGAAGTTTCAAAATGAAGGGACTGAGGAAGCGACTTGGAATTCAGAACAGTATATGAATAAGCGAAATGAATTTACTTTATTTCCTTTAGTAGATAAAACAATTTTCAAGAACGTAAATTTTTTAAGTTGGGGAGAATGTAAGACCCGGATAAAATAAAAATATATATTTTTTTTATTTTATAATTTCTAATATTAAATATTTAATTATGGTATGAAATGGTGTTATTAAAATATTTAGGAGTTTTATAAAAATTAATCAGTAATTATTTTATTTTAATTTTAAGAATGGAATTAAATAAAGTTTATATTTTACTTGTTGGAATAAAATTTTTAGAATGTAATACTTCTTGTGTGGGAGAATTGCTTTCGTTTCTTCTATCATTTGATTGACCACTGCAAGATTATACCATTATTGTTTATGGAGAATAAAAGAGAAATTTCCTCTTTAGTTTTGTGATCATTGCATGCATTTAATACATATCAGGGAATGAATTCCCTTTGGAAATAACTTCCTTGCCTGTCTCTAGATTGAATGGAGAGATAAAAGAAAACTGCTTGGCTCGTGCATGTACTAGATTATATATTATTTATTTTCTCTTTGACCCTTTGACTGTAAAAATGCATGGGTTTAATTTGATTAGGAAAATAAAATTTTAACACCATTTTTTGACACCATTTTGACACTGCACACATGTCAAAATGTGGTTGGACGATTTCAAATTAAAAAACAAACTTTGGTTTCTCTCTTTCAAATATATCCCTGTCTCAACTTTTTTAATTTGAAATCGTCCAATCATATCTTGACACGTGTGCAGTGTCAAAATAGTGTCAAAAAATGGTGTTAAAATATCATTTTCCATTTGATTATTATTTGCATTGTCGTTTTATATTATTATATGGAAAATAAAATTTTAACATCATTTTCTGACACTATTTTGACACTGCATACGTGTCAAAATGTGGTTGGACGATTTCAAATTAAAAAATAAACTTTTAGTTTTTCTCTTCCAAATATACCCCTGCCTCAACTTTTTTAATTTGAAATCGTCCAATCACATCTTGACACGTGTGCAGTGTCAAAATAGTGTCAAAAAAATGATGTTAAAATATCATTGTCCTATTATATTATATTAGTTACATGGAGAGAGAAAGGACTTTTATTTTATCTTTGCAGAGGTTTCTTTTTATCTTTTTGGATATAATTATTTTAATTGTTTCATTAGATAGAAGATATTAAATCTTTTTTTTCCTTGTGATGGGTCCCAGGCTATGTTTAGAAAACAATTAGGACTGGCTCTTTTACGTGAGAGAGTGTAAAACATTTTCTATCTTATTCCACGAAACAGTGAGCAGTGAATAAGGGAGAGATTTTCGGGTTGTTGGTGAGGTTAGGGCTGGCGATTTTTTTTTTTTTACATATTAGGTTATATCATTTAGGGTTATAAAAAGGAGTTGAAGATAAACTGGGGAATTTTTTCGCCAGGGGAAGGATCGACCACTTCCTTGAAAACCTAGACAAATATAGAGAAAAAAGGATCATTGCTACTGCACTGCTGTGAGTGTAAGAGTGAAGAGAGGAGTTTCGTGGACAAGAATAAGATACCCTAGGAAGCCTGGAACTCGTTGGTAAACTAAGGTAAGAGGAGCTTACTCTGCTTGTTTGGTTTGGATGTTTTAATGTATGATATCTATGGTTGTGTCATAAACGGTGAATATAATGATATTTTGTTTAAATATAATATGTTAGGTGTAGTTGGTCTCTTAAAGTGTTTATATATATTTAAAGTAAATGAAATTCTTTTAGTGTGACAATGGTGGTTCAGTGATTAAATTGGAAAAGAGATAGACACGTGAAATTTAATGGAACATGGATTAGGAAAAATAGAAACCTTAAATGTGAAGGATTGAAATATAGATTTTATCTCATAACAGAGAAGAAAAAAGAAAGTTCACCTTGTGTTCGACGGGCTTAGGAACGCGTTTTATGAGAGGGAAAGGGGTTTATTTTATCCCTTGTGCAGTCCTTAAAACATTTATAGGTGACTTGTAATTATTTTGATAATTACTTTATTATTTTTTTGAGAATGTTTATCACGTATTGGTTTGTCGTTTATTTGTGGGAGCATTATATTATTTACTTCATACAAAAATCGAGTTTATGTTTGTGATGCTCGGTGGAGCTCCTGAAAGAGTGGTGGAAGTAGCACTGGTACTTTCCCGGTGAAGCTCTCTGAAAATATAGTGGTGGGGGTGTATACTTGTCCGGTGAAGCCCAAAAAGGTGGTGGAAAGCATATACTTGCCCAGGGAAGCTCTAAGAGAGTGGTGGGAAGTAGTGTACTTGCCGGTGAATCCTTTCAGAGAGTGGTGGAAAATGTCTTTCTGTAACAGTGTCGTAAAGTATACCTACCCGGTGAAGCTCTTTAAGAGAGTGGTGGGAGGTGACATTGACCTTATGTTGTATTTGGGTAAACCGGTGGTGAATCAATATATAGTGAGTGGTTTCAACTTGTTAATGATTTGATGATTTATGACGTATTGAGATGTATGTAGGTGTATGATTATATGTATTATTCAGAGATATTATTCTGTGTTGATGTTTAATACTTATGTATGTTTATATGACATATTTATGTTAAGCTCACCCTTGCATGTTTGTGGTTGTGGTTTTCACCTATGATGATCGTACTTGTACGGGAGTAGATTCTGTTACAATTGTAGCTAAAGCATAGTTAAGCGGCGAGATACGGGGAAGAACTGTGGGATTTTAATTTCATTGCTAATAGTTTTGTAATGGACTTTTATGAATGTTTCATAGTTTCATTTGGTTTTAGAAGTTTTTATTCAAACTGTATTTCGAAATAGTATCAGAGTTAAATTTTTAAAAGTTTTTGTAAACCCGTGACATCCCAAAATCTGGGTTGTTACATTTGGTATCAGAGCCTGGTTTTCGAAACATCTTTTGGGGCTGTTGGGAAGTGAGCTAGCCTAGTTTGATTTTGACTGTGTGAATTGCACGAGCGTGTTCATGACTATGTAGACTTCTACGTTTAAAGGAGTGTTATTGTTGTTGTGTTATAACCAAGGATGACGAGCTTGCCTAGTTTTGTTTTGACTATGTGAATTGCACGAGCTTTTTGATATTTTAACAAATGTGTGATCAATATCCAGCCACGTTGTCACTAATGTCACCAAGTCATAATCATTAAAAGCTCATTTGCACTTCTTAATTTATAACGCTTTGAATCGATTCTTTATTATTTAGAATCGATTATATTAACTTAGCAAAATTGAAAGTGGAATTATATAAATATAGAGGGGCACATCAAACTTTTTAACTTCGATCCATCCAAATCTCACCTCAATAATTGAAAAGTACACAATTTCTGGGGACCGGGTGATGAGTCAATATTTTCTTAACTTCACTTAGTTTATTGTGCTAAAATTAATCAGGGAATTGTGCTTAATTGTCCGGTATTTTTCTGTTTTTACTAATTGTGCTTAATTTGACAGGAAATTCTAATTTTAATTAATTTGAATTATCTGAGATAATTATTTGCATTATTAATTGCAGGAAAAATTTTGGAAATACAATTTGGAACATTTAGAGATTAAATGAGAAAAGTGGGAGTGTTGATTCAGTAAAAAGGAGGTGCGCTCAGTGGAGCTGCCACATGCATGACAATTTGATTGCATTTTAAGAAGCCAACAGAAGCATGCCACGGCTCAAGTGATTAAACGTTGACTTCATTGGCTTTGGAGAAAGAAGGGACACGTTGATTCCCTTTAACAAAAAGACAATTACGACATATCTCATTAAGAGGCATGCAACAGCGTTTTCCAGCATGGCCCGTGGAGCATTGAATATTAAAACAAAAAGAGAGAAGCAGCATATGGCTTCATTTATTGGAGAAACATCCACGACCCAAGTGCAAGACGGTCCAGCAAGGAAATGTGTGTTGTCCACGCTGAAATGTCCAACACGTCGAGCTTTTGAGGAGGTGCAGCAGCATTCACGGCCTGCACCCATTTTTTGTTTCTGCATCCAGCAAAGGCTGCCTTCATGGTCTAGCAAGTTAAAAGCTTGGTTCAGATTTGAGAAGTTGACGACCCAGCAGGAGAAAGCAAATACACGCATCTAGCTTTGAAGGAGCAGCAGCTGATTCCATCTTGGGCTTGAAGGCTGAAACGCAAGTCCATCAAAGCATGGGAGGTGCACACGGCCAGCAGAACCTCCAGCAAGAAGAGAAAATGAAACGGGCTTCATCCAGCCACAGCTCCACGCGTACAGCAGCAACACTTCACGGCCCACGCACACAGCAGCTCCTATCCAGCTTGAAACGGTCCAACAAGGAGATCACGTCTTGGCAAGTGGGCTGCAAGCGCTGATCCAATTAGAGAGAAATGGGCAGCAGCAGTCCAGAGTCAACAATCCAGTAGCTTGAAGAGGTGCTGTCACGGTCTTGAGGAGGTGTGTCCAGCAGCACCCACAAAAGCACACCCACGCTAGAAGCAAGCTGACCCATGGGCAATGAATGTTGGATGTCCAGCAATGTGGAAACACATGGAGTAGGTCGGGAAAAAGGAAAGGCACATTGGGAGGATATAAAAGGAGAGTGTGCTGTCACGCAAGCCGCCACCCATGGGGAATTGAATTCTCATCAATGGCGCACATGGTGTCACCGCCTGGGAGGAAGCAACGTACTGGAAGAAGCTCACAGGTTACGTAGGAGGCAGAAGCAACTCTTTTGTTTAGAGATAGACCATTCATTTTGAAGGGAGTTGTCACGTCCATTTTTATTAGTAGACTTAAATTTTGGCTTTTAGAAAAGTACCTTACTCATTTTCACTTTAACTCTACTGTTCAAGTATTTAATTTTTGTTCTAAATGTTGTTCGTTGATGGATGAGCATGGTAACAATCATCAATTCTCATTTTGGCTCATTACTTGAATTTTACAGAGTCTTGCATTGATAGTCGTTTCAATCAGTGTCTCGTCATTTGGCTTACTCGTTGGATTTTCATTTTATTTTACTCTTCACGCACCTTAATATTTCAGTTTAGTGTTTTCATTCACTTTAATGATGTCTAATATGTTTGGTTTAATTGTTTCTGTTTACTTTAATATTGTCTATTTTGTTTAGTTGAGTTAATTTAATTGTCATGTTAGCTTAGGTTAGGCGGGTTGGTCATTAATAAAATTATAGTGTTTCCTTGAGATTTATTGGACTGCTCTTGTGTTTATTCTACTTTGCTTGGCATTCTATGAAATATGACTGTGTTCTTGCAATGGGTATACGCTTAGTTGCCCAATTGGTGATTGCATCTTCGCTTAGTTGATCAATCTGTATAAAACATATTGGATGGAATAGGTGCATTGCATTCGCTTAGTTCGCGATTATGATAACATGATTAACCTTCGCTTAGTCGGTTAGTTGTGCTGGATTAGAGGTTAAAGTAGTTTATTCATGAGACCTGTGGACTTTAATTGCCATGCTGCTGCTCTGATTTGGCTCAATATTTAATCTGTTGTGTGCTCGCGATTCGTTATACGCTTATAATCGGTGTTTAATATTTGCTTAGTTGATTAGACTGTATGTTGCATGACTAATTAGATTTATGCATTGCATTCACTTAGTTTGCAATTCTGAAGACCGGATTAGCCTTCGCTTAGTTGGGTGATTCGTGTTGGATTTGGATTAGAGTAGTGAATATGTTAAGTCCCTGGCAAGTGTGCTAGATCGTTATCAAGTAATATAAATGGGTAAGTCCAAGTATCGTTTAACTCTTAGGCCTTACTTTTCATGTAAACAAATCGCATAAGACTTGAGAAAAGAATTAAGTTGAAGTGTGTATGCAAAAAACAAAAGTAAACATGCAAATGCAATGATTCAATTAGCTTTAAGAAACTACGGATGAATGGAGTTGTTGGGGTTTACAATTTCATCTTATCCACCCTCATATATCTACTCTTCTTATTTGATTAGCTTATTTATCATATCGTCATGCAAACTTTCTTGGTTTACCCTTAACCCAATCCCTTGGTGAAAAGAGCCTATTACTATTTACCGGCTTGCTATCCTTAGCCTCCCCTAGCAATTAATAATGCATGATAAACGGAAGCAAAATACAATTGATCGTCCTACCCATATCCCTAGGCGATATTAACATAATCAAGGAATTCAACACCAGTTCATGACATTACTGTACGTCCCCGTATCAATAAAGACAAACAAAATTTACCGAAGGAGTTAAACGATAAAATCATTAAGCAAAGGTGAAGAACCCAACAATTGATAAATCAAGCATATGCAAGCATATAAAATAAATAAGAATTTGGATATATGAGAGTTTCAAAAGATTACATTGTTCCCCAACAACCTAGGGTTTAGTTCACCATAATCATGGTGAAGCTAGATGAAATATGATGAAAGAATGGAAGAAATAACCCTAAACTTGGTAGATTGGAGCCTAAGCGTCCAAGCAACCTTCTCCAAGGTGTGTGGAATAGCTCTGGACGTTTCTCCCTGCCAAAAGAATATGTTTTGATTCACACTGGAGCTATATCTAAGCCCAAAAAGATAACAAAAAGATTACAGAATCTAGCTAATAAAAACAGACAACCGCCCAGGCGCCTAAGTTCACGGCTCAACGGTTAGTTTTGCCGCTGAGTGGTTTCCCTCTAATCGCTCTGGACGCTCAGCGGTCCATTCTGGCGCTCAGCGGTTCACTTGACCCTTCTTTTCATCATTTTTCTCCTTCTTTCATGGGTCTAAGTCCACCTTACTTCACTTCCATCTTCAATTCACCTTAAAACCCTGTAAAACAATGTAAAAACAAGCATAATATCTCTAAAACCAACTTTTGACTCTCACAAGACTCAACTAAGTGTTTTACTTGATTTTAAGCTCATTCTAAGTCATAAAGGATGTGTTTTAATATCAAATTTAAGAATGAAAATAACGGTTTTTAGATTGTTATCACAACCCCAAACTTAGAACTTTGTTTGTCCTCAAGCAAACAAGACAAAACTTGGCTTTCCACTTCATCAAATAATTCACACTTTTCAAAATTCCTTTTTCTCACAACAAGTTATTATACAATTCAGATTTCAATGAAATCCTATAAAGATGCATGCATGCTTTCAATCCAATTCAGTTCACATAATCAATCTCTTTCCAACAGATGTTTTGTTCATGAATGATCAATCAACTAAGCATAGATGTAAACATGGATTTAACAATTCTCACCAAGCAAGTGTTTCACTCAATCACTTAAGTGTTTAGGAGGTCATTCTACTCTCTATTGTTCACATGTCACATAAACCAATATTGTCATTCATCTAAAACAATCAAAATCTTCACATGCAGATGTCATCACAAGGACTTTTTCCAAGGCTTGTAATGAGGTTGGGCTATCAAGAAAAATTGGTTTTTCTGGAATACAAAATCCTTAAGTTAAGAGAGTTTAAATCAACATTCAAATTTCAAGCATACTCTCTTTTTAACCAATCTCACTCATTCTCAACTTCTTCCTTTTTTTCCTTTTTACATTGAGTTCACTTTGCATGTTTTTCTCTTCTCTTCTTTTCTTTTCTTTCTCATGCATTTTTCTTTTTATAACTTTTGAACTCAATGTTTTTCTTTTTCTTTTACCTTTCACTTTCCCCACACAACCCCAACTTGAACATTTTCAACACATACAATTATTCTCAACCCAACTCAAGGTAATTCAATTCAAACAAGGGTTTTCATACTGTTTAAGGCCAAGGTTCAAAAAGGGTATATCATTTAAAATTCTTTGGGTGAAAATTTGGCTAAGTAAGGGCTTTCCAAGCATGGTCTTGACCATATGACATACACATGCAATTCAATCAATTATCAAAATTAAGTCAATATCATTCATGATTCCTTATGAACAATGCACACATCAATAAAAACTCTGAAGCTCAATACCTCACACAAATGCTTTCTCACTTCTCATTCATGAATCCTGCTTAGCATCACAATCACAATCATAATCACTTACTCATTTGTTCACATAATTAGTGAAACATTAACCTGGATATCAGCATTCACACATTCTCAATCATCATCCACAATCAATCATCAGTAGTAAATAACTCATCATGCAATAAAATTGAACCATCATCAGAATCAGTGTACAAGCCAAGCATAAACACAAGAATAATACCTATACTACTAATTCAAAGTACAACAGAAAAAGAAAAAGAAAAATCCTTTTCCAAATGTTGGCATCCATCAGTAGATGCCCTCAACATAAGTCCTCATCTAAGTCATAATCATCCTCATCCTGGGCATCCTCAAAATCCTCATCCTCCTGGTCATCATCCTGTACACCTAAGGCTCCAGCTGCTCTAGACCCATTGCCCTACGCCTACCCTTGGGGCCAAGCCATCGCACTATGGAACTCGTCCATAGTCCACCTGTGCACTAGTGACTGATCATATAGTCCTACAATCATCTCGGCAGTGGCCACCTGTCCTCTGCAAAGGGACTTCATCCTTGCCTCTACCATGGACATATACATGTCCCTCATCTGGAAAGGCTCAGGTTGTTGTGTCGGTGCATTAACAGGCTCATCCTCCTGTTGCGTTGCTGCCCTCCTAGGAAGTCTCCTAGGAACTGCTCCAGCCGGCTCATCACCTCCACAGTACTGACGATAATAGGAGGCATCAATAGCTCTCCTCGGCCTCTCTTAGGGTGGAACTATAGTGTCCACTCCTATCTGTTGGCACAAGTATGTAATTAGGGACGGATGTCCCAGTGGTGTCCTGCTGCTCATAGTGTTGGCGCAACTTAGAATTTCCCTGGTAATAATCTTAGCAACGTTTATATCCATTTGCCTTAGCATACAATAAATGACCAAAATCCAATGTAGTGTGATGTCAGAAACATGAGAACATGGCTGGATGTTGGCATGAGTAAATGTCATCCAGTACTTGGCTAAGGAAGCCAAATCTGCTCTAAGGATGTTAATTGGTGCTCCATTAGGGTTTCTCTGAAAATGCCTCCTAGGGATGCACATCACTCTCTCAATATCTTCATAATCCTTGGCTTCTTCTTCATGATCAAGAAGAAAAGGGAAAGTTGCCCGAATTGCAAGGAATGTTAATCCTACAAGGAGGATTAGTGATGAAGACATTCGAGGGAAGCTTTTAAGTCTAAGGAAGATTAAAACCGTGGTTTCACACAGATATCTGAAATTGGTGAGGGTGTCCTACTCCAACTTAAAGATGAGTGATGAAACATTTTGTTCCATAGTCCATCTCAAAGAGGTTTGGATTGGGATTGTCGTTTTCCAACCTATCAGGAAATAAGGCTTTCTCTTTTAGAAATGGATTGGTCATCAAGGACTTATTAGATTCACCATGATAAAAATGATGATCATCAGCAAGTTTATCCCATCTCTGAATCTTGGAGTGCAAATAAAACATGTTTGAAAAAAACTAAAGAAGATGAGTGGGCTAGATGGTATGCGGTGACAATAGATTGTATGTTAGAATCGCTAAAGAGATTCTTGGGGCTGAAGTATATTGAAAGATTGTATTTCATAATCGTTAAAAAGATTCTTGGGGCTCAAGTAAATTGAAATTTGACACAACCATTGACAAAAGACTCTAAGGATTGAAAAGTTACCGATCAAAATGGAAAGGAAGGTGATGTGAACAACCAGAAAGTGATCAACAATAATTCTACAACAGAAGAATATGGATTTTCGTTGTTTGATTTTAATTTTGTAATTAGTGGCTTCTTAAGCCATCTTTTGTTTTGTTAGTTGTAATAATCTTTTGAATATCAATGAAATTCTCTTTTGGCAAACATTAGTGAATGGGGATTGAATTGTTTAAATTGATTAAATCACTTGTATGATTGCAATTGAACATTTTAATGTTACATCATTACATTGCATTCATACTCTATCTGTGATAATGGTTATTGCACAAATGGAGTTCATAGGAGAAATTTTACAAATGGAAGTATTATCTGAAGCCAAATGTTGCTCCATTTTTTCTTTTTCCTTTTTAAATTCCAATAGAACGTCGAACTCTAAGGGGATTTGACGTTAAAGGCATTAGTATTACGTCATATTATATGTGTCTTAGACGTTTTATCACAAAGAGATTCAATGTTGTGTTTGAAACGACTGATAAATTTTGTGTTTGAAATGAAGAGATTAACGTCCAATATTGACACCACTCGACGTTCCACGTTATATAGGAAAGTGTATTTAGTGAGTCTTGATAAATGCTTTTGTTAGTAACGAAGATATTCACGAAAAGGCAGTTAGTTGGTCATTAATTATGTGAAGTTACCAACGAAAAATACTTTGAAGGATTTGTAAAAGAAATTCATTTTTACATAACGTAGCGTAGGTTCATAAATATAAAAGAAAAAATAATAAAAAAGGAACTGAATAATAAAACGTCAAAGTCAATGCAAAAATGACGTTATATGGTTTGATTTAAAAGAAAAGTATAAAAAGATAACTATTGGCTGTAATATACAACGTCAATCTTTTGTTACGGTTGACGTCATATTAATTACATCAATATTTAGTATTTATTTATTTTTGTATTGGATGTCAGTTGTTTCCGTAGCTGACGTTATGTGCACCAACGACCATCACGTCAACCCTATCTTGTTCGACGTTCTATATTGGTTTAAACGTCAAGCCATAAAGTGTGCGACGTTCTGTTTGGTTTAAAAGAGAAAAGAAAAAAAGAATGAAGAAGGGATTCACTTGCTGGCATATAAAACGTCGAATATTTTTCATGGTTGACATCAAATGTGGGTAGGAGTAATACTGCTGGAAGAAAACCACTATTTCGTTATTTTTTTTGTTTTAAATTGAACGTCAGATGTTTCTTAAGTTGACGTTGTGTGATTCTATGGTCATTGTTTTACGTCGATCTGGGTCTTGTGTTGACGTTAAAACATTTTAGATTACATCCTTTTGGGCCTCATTTGACGTTAATACATTTGAGACGGCGAACTCTTTATGTAAATGACGTGGAGCGATTGAATTTATTTACAAAAATGTCACCGGTCATTTTTAACGTTGCATATTGAGCGATTCGATGTTGATCGCGTGATGTTATACGCTGTTTTTGCACTGTTGATAATTTCTAAGACATATTACTTCACTTTTACCGCTTGGAACATTAATTTGAAGTTTGTGCTTAGAGAAATAATTTTATCATTTTGGATGGAGCTAAAAACCACTTTATTTTTGTCCTTAAGTAACCTCGCTAAAACTTTAATTCTTATTTTGTTTACTTTTAAATTGACTTGAAATTTTGATATATGGTTTATAAGACATATAAATTCATCTTGACCGCTTAGACTATTATTTGGAAAACTGTACTTAGACAAATCATTTCGTATTTTGGATGGATTTGAAAACCACTTTAATTATGTCATTAAGTTGTCTCGGTACTCAACTATTAACTTGTTTTCTAGTGGTTTTCAGATCCATCTAAAATATGAAATTATTTTGTCTAAGTACAATTTTTCAATTAATAATCTAAGCGGTTAAGATGAATTGATATGTCTTATGAATCATATATCCAAATTTCAGGTCAACCTAACGGTAAACATAGTGAAAATTAAAGTTTTGTCAAGGTAACTTAAGGACATAAATAAATTTGTTTTCAACTCCATCCATAATGCGAAATTTATTTCTGTAAGCACAAAATTTAAATTAATGTTCCATGTTGTAAAAATGAAGTAATATGTCTTAGAAATCATATATCAAATTTTAACTTAATCTAACGATAAACGAAGGAGGATTGAGATTTTACTGAAGTAACTTAGAGACAGAAATAAAGTGATCAGTTTACTCAAAATTGTAAAATTAATTCTTCCAAGTACATACCTCAAATTAAAAATCCAAACAATCAAAGTGAAATAATATATTTCAAGAATCATATATCAAAATTTTAGCGTAATTTAATGACAAAGAAAGTAGAGATTAAGATCTTACTAAGATAACTCGAAAAATAAAAAACAAAAAAATATAATCAAGAAAAATCAAAACCCTAGATAAACAGTTAACGTTACTAAAACCCAACATGCTTATCTCTCATAATCAAAATCATGGACCTAAATATCATACATAAATAAAAAAAAAAAAAAATAGTTTCTTTTACCTTTTTTTTTTTCTCACAATTGTTTTTTTTTCGCGATCGAAAGATATGTTTCTAGCCACCCTCTTTGTTGTTAGTCCAAGTCTCCGTTCCTTTCTTTCTCCAAGTTACCGCACTGGCTAAAGGTTCCCCCAATTTATAACCAAAAATTTTGTGCATGCGGGTCCCGAAATCCTTAATTTCTGCCAGAAATTCCGAAAGGTTATCCACCATTTCGGTTTTCAAGGCATGCTTTTTGCAAAGCAGCCCATTCTTCCTCCATGAATGAGTTGGCTAGTCCACCACAGTCTCAGTTTTTTGAAAAAATGTTGATAGAAAGCTCCTAGGTTTCAATTATGCTATTAAAATATTTATAAAATATTTTTCAACATAAATCCCTTCCCCGGGGTTAAAAGCCATTTTCTTATGTCAATAAGACCATTGTCATCTAAACAAACGCATTTATTTGTTTATTTTTTCATCTTTATAATATTTAAGTCTATTTTTCACGTTTATTACTAATAATAATAAGATAATATTATTACTATTTATTAAAGTAAATATTTTAATGAATCTTACATAAGTTATATATAGGATTGTTTGGATTTATTTTCTTCGAGGCACACTTAAAGTCATATAATAGTATACATTATTAAATTATGTTCATAGAATAACTTGAAAACCAACATATCTTTCAATTCTAAAATACACTTTCATTCCCTTTTGTTGAACTACTTTTAGTTTTAGCTTTTGAGTAGAGTTGGGATTGTTCCAAAAATCTTTTAATCCCCTTATCTGTGCAAGGCCTTGATTTCAAGGCCTCCATCAATATGAAGATTTATCATCGTCTTGTAGGTCACATTTTTCTTCTCATCATTCAATTTGAAGCGGAAACAACCTAATAAAACTGCTGAAAATATCTTCATTTGTCTATAAGCAAACTCTTTTCCTAGACAAATCCGAGGACCAGCCTGCAAATGAATCAAAATTAATCCAATGTTTCTTGAAAGAAAATACACACAAATAGGAGTTTGATCATGTGCATAACAAGCATAATTCTCAAAAATGTTCTAAGCAAAACTCTACTAACCTGAAAAGCTGTAAACTTGAAAGGGCTCTCTGGCTTAAAAATGCCATTCTCATCAAGCCATCTTTCTGGTCTAAAATCCTCTGCATCATCACCCCATATAAATTTCATCCGACCCATTGCATAAGGTTGGTAAGATACCATATCTCCCTTATTAACACTGTACCCATCTGGTAATGTATCATCAGAAAAACAAATCTTTGCATCCTGCATCAAATTAAGGAGTCTGGTACTTATAATGCATTTCATATACAAGCATGTCAAATGTGTAACAACAATCTTGGGAAGTTATATTATTACATGGAAGCCAGTGAGGAAGGGTGGAGTGCTGATTTTTTATTAGCATAAAATAGGTTTCTAGTCCTCTTAATTTTTAGCTTCAACTTGGTTCTCTAAATTTAAAAAGTCACCTTGATCTGTTAAAGTGTATCTGTTATACCAGATTTAAAGAAAAAATAAGATGAGGAACCTAAAGGCTATTTTAGTCTTTCAGTTACAATGATAATATATCAATTGTGAGGTTGTAGAAACTTGACAAGTTCCTCAATAAGCTTTAGTCCTTACCAAGTAAATTAGAGGATGAAATATGTGTGAAAATAAGAGACATGTCTAAGGAGAGAAAATCTTAAAGCTGGATCTTGTACTTGGTCTAGAAATCAAATTTAAAACATGAGTGCATTTGGTTTCTATTTTCAAAAATCTTACTAGTTTATAGAAAAAACAAAGGAAACACAGACCCATGCCAAGCACATGCCTCACCATTATAGCACACCCTTGAGCTAGGACCACAGAACATGACAAAAATGACAAAACATCTGTGTTTTTGGTTTTCAATATACTTGTTTAAGAAGATTTCAAAACGTGATCAACTTTAGATGGACTTGAGAGCTGAATACCATGAAATTATTTGAAAATAAAACAATTTTAAAACAAAAGGTGAGAAGGAAATCAAACAGCCCCAAGTCCTCCCACCTTTAGAGGTATCTGTAGTTTTAACCATAAATGCAAGAAGGAGCAGTAGTGGAGTCTTGTTTCTACTGCATGCAGTGATGAAAATGAAGAGTTCAGCCTCAAACTTAATCTTACCACAGGGACAGCAGGATAAAGTCTGAGCGTTTCTGTAATTACTGCATGAAGATAGTTCATCTTTTCAAGAGCTTCATCTGTTACACTTGATGCAAATTCAGTATAGCTGCTAATTGTTTTTGTGTTTGTTGCTTCTTTCACTTCTTCTGCTGCTTTTTCTTGAACTGCAGGGTACTTACATAACATGTACATGAACCAAGAAAGTGTGGCTGCTGTTGTGTCTTTCCCAGCAATAACAAAGTTTAAAATTATATCTCTTAGGTATTTTGAATCATATCCCTTCACTTGCAGAAACCTTGACAGAATATCTTCACGTTTACTCTACAGATATAGAGTGAAAAATGGATCATATATTGGTGGCACATCTAGTGAGAGATTAAGAGAGTTAATCTTGGTCATGCACTCATATATAAATGGCCATGATTCTTTTATGTAAGTTTAATCTCAAGCTTCCGTTTATGATTCTACAGCTAAGGTTACTCTTTTCATCATGTATAAATACAGCTTGCATGTAATAAACTTACATCGGAACCTCCCCTTGAAATCTGCATTTGCTGAATTCTAGTGTTGATTAGGTTCAAAACAAATTTATCTAAAACTTTAGTAGTCTTTCTTAATTTCGCCTCTGATCCAATATTCAGAAATTTCTTGATCTTCCAGAAGACATCAACATAACGATAGAGGGTGAGTGCACTTGATGCATCAAAAGCATCAGCAAAAATCTTCCCTTCTTGACTTGATCCACACATGCTGTCAAGTTCAGTTCCAAATGCAACTTGGAAAATTGAATCCAGTGTTGATCTCATGAAAAGGTCCTATACAAATTATTGGAGCAAATTAGCATCCTATGAAGTAGATAAAAGAAGGTATGTGATAGCATCTTTCAGGGCATATATATACCGACTTGGATTTCCAAAGAACTATTAGAAGTTGCAGATTCAGACACAATGTCTGCAAGTTTTGCTGCATTCTTTCTGAATATTGAAACGCTGAAGTCCCTTAACATCTTGGTAGAGAATTCATGACTTGATATTTTCCTTTGTTCCCGCCATTTCTCCCCATCAACAGTGAAAATCCCATCACCTAGTAAATCCTTCAAATTGTGATAGTTGTACAAGCCCTGCACAAAAAGTTTAAAGAAATAAAATTGAAGCTATTTGGCCCAACTCTTTCAAGAATCAAGCAAAACCCTATATGCCTTATTAAATAAATCATAAAGGCCTATCAAAAATCTATATACCTAATGCTTAGAATCTCTGTAATTTTTACATCTAAGATAATGGAGGATACTAAAAGAAATTTTGTAATCAATATTACAGGGTTGTAAAGCACTATGTATACCCTCTTGCACTTGTTAGGAATCCAAAGTAAAAATGAGAAAACTAAGTAACATAAAAAAAAGAAGGAAAAACCTAGAGATCTATTGTCTTACAGTTTTGGATTGAAAGTGGTATCATATTGATTCATGATTTATTGGTATCAATTATCCCCTATGTATCGTTTAGAAAGAACCCAATAGCACTAGTTTACAATTGAATTAGATTTTTTTTTTCTCATATACCTAAACTCTCTTCATCTCCTAATAACAGTTTGGGCTCAAGCCAGCCAGCTTTATACTACGTATAATTTCCATAAATCTCTCTTTAAGCTCTGTTTTATAGTATTCTCCACATGTTACCATACTAATAATAAAGCTAGTGTTACAACCACAGCATGGAAATTGGAAAGTATATTGTCTACCTTCAGAAGGAAGATGGAATAAGTTACCATTGCCAAAATTTAAAAGGACAAATTCTAATTTGATTTATCATTTTTAAGCAACCTCTACACTAAGAAGAAGCCTCAGATTCTGAACCTCAGTTTCCTAACCATCAATTGAAAGGTTTTCTTTCATAACATACAGACGAAGTTCCCTTTGACTTTTACACCTATTACCTATTTCAGCAGGATATAACTATTGCAATCATTCCAGGAAAAAGGTATCATAAACAGAACCATGAACTGTAGCACCGAAGTGTTTAGTGTTCCACATCATGTCACTTTTCACAAAGTTGGCAAATCGCTTTCAAAATAAAAATAATTCTTCAATGTTTATAACTGGGCGCTCCAGTTTTTCATATATGTTATCTGGAAAACAAGTTTTTTAATTCAACAGATTTGACAACAATATGAAATCCAAGAACCTTTTCAGTCCCTTGAACCCTACCCACTAGAGAGTAAGTGGCAACTCACCACTTTCATTTAACAACTCTAAAACAAAACAGACCCTTCAACACTTTTCTGTACAAACGAGTAATGTTATATTTTCCCCAAAATCTTTGTATAGATCTTGCAAGATTTTCTAAAATTAAAGTTGAAATGACTCAACAAAATTAAAACATTCAATGTTTTCTTTATCAAACAAGTAGTGGAAAAGTAAAGAATTGAGATAATGATAGCTAAAGACTCGGTCTATCTTTCAAAGAATCATCCATTAATTAATAAAGTTTTTACCTTTCCATAATTTTCAAAATTGGTTTTGAGTATGTACTCAACATTACTTGGTTCTGCAGTGTAAACTTCATATCTGAAAAGGTTGAGCAATCTGTATGTTCTGTGTTTGGCAGCAAGATGAGTCATGTAATGGTGCAACCTGTGGAAGTTTATCATCTGATTAAACACAGTGCCAGCAACAGGGTGATACCTCTTCCCATCCCTTTTGCTCAGTTTTCTGAAAAGAAATTGAAGCACCAAAAGGGTCAAAGCTGCAAAGAAATAAGGATGTGAAAGAAAAGCCATGGATGACATGGTTTCTATTGAGGTAAGGAAGTTGCAGTGCAAATGTGACCTTTTCACAGTACTAAGGAAAATAGAATACAATACAATACAATAGTTTTATATCGAATTAAATGGAAGGGGCTGATCAGTTTCTATCAGATGAGGGTTCAGAATAATAACTAAGGAAATGATAAAATATGATTGGAAAAAAATTAGTCTTACTATTGACTTTCATTAGTTTTGTTTATCTTATCTTTTCATTAAAAAATTGTTTAATAATATAATAAATAAAACTAATGAGAAGGAGCGGGCTGTTCATTGCCACCAAAAGTTTTTAAATTTTTTTACATTAAATGTAATATATATTAAAAATTGATAGAAGTTAAATTAGATGTTTTTATTTTTTTTTCATCTTTTATTTTTTATATGTTCTTTTGGAAAAAAGATTAGACACGAACTCATTATTTTTATTTATTTTTCATTTGTTTTCTCTCCTTCTTAAAGAAAGAAAAAAAAATAACTTTTTCTTGTACGTGAAATATTAGTTTGGTAATTAGTATTTTGTTCATGTTATGAGTTTTTTTATATTTTTTCATATTTTATTTTAATTGTGATTTGATTATTATATTTTTTTAATAATTATATCTCTCAATTTTTTTATTAGATTATGAAAAATTATTTTTTAGTTTAAAAATTTTATTTTAAAACAATAAGTATATTGATGAAGAATAAAAAAAATAAATTCATTTTTAAAAGTCATAAAAGGAAGTCACTCATTATGAAGATGAAAATGATAAGTTCAATTTCTTTTCATATTCTAAAATATGATATTAATGATTTAATTGTCAAATTAAAAAAATATTTTTAAAGATCCAAATAATTATACGTGACGACTTCGTGTTAATTCATGACAAAATATAATTTGAAAATTGTTGCTGATACTCCTAATAATCATCATTTGAGGAATTTATCAACATGATTAAATTATGTCAATTTTTGACGAGAAAAGTAAAATAATATTTTACTTTTGACCTTATTTTAATTTTTTCTTTTTTATAACCACAACAGAAATATTACTTTTTTAACAAATATTATCAAAACAAAAATATAGAATAAAATGAAAGATGAATTTCTTGGCAACAATATAATTATTTATATTAAAAAAATAATTAAATATTCTAATTCAATTTTTATGAATTCAAAAATTTAAAAGAGAAAGAAATAATCCACTAAATATGTTTGATTTATTTTATAATTATAATTATATTAAATTATGTATGTAATTAAGTATATAAATTTAATTGTATTACTTTTACTTTTCCAAAATTATTAGTACACTTTAGGTTATTAAAGTTTGTTTACTCAATTATTTTTTGCTGTTAAAATTTTTTTCCTCTATTACATGTACGAATGGTAATAGAGCCATATGGATGTGCTGTAATTATTTTATCCACATCATCAAATTAATTGTTTTTTATTTTTTAGATTTAATAGATATGAAATTTTATTTTACTATTCTACACGTTTTTTATTTTTTAAATTGTAATTAAAATATAATATTTATCAAATACTTAAAATAAGTATATTTTCATGATAAACATCAAATAAAAAAATTTAATTTTATAAATATTAAATATGACAATCAAATAACAATTAAATAAAATATAAAATACTAAAAAAAATAAAAATAATCAAATTTGAATCTTAAAAATGAATTATAAAGTTAAAGATAAATATAAAGATATTAAAATAAGTATAGAAAGAACAAAATATACATTCTTAAATCCATATTTAATTTAAAAAATCAAATATCATATAACGAGTACAATAACGTTTATATCACACGGAACTATTTTTAAAGGTTTTTCTTTCTGTATTGTTGTGTGGCTCAAAAGAGATCTTGCCGTAAATGTCACAACGGTTGACACTTGTATTTCTTCTACTTTTTCTTCAACTAACCCTAATTAGATCACTAGGTACAATTTTCCATTTCAAAAGCAATAATTTTAAATAGAAATTTAAATAGTGGAAAAAAAGAGTTGGATTTGATTGTGGTTTAGTGCCGTATAGGGATAACAAAAAAATCTGGGTATGCGGATATCTGTGGATAAAATTCATGACAGATAGTTGATACATGCAGATATTTATCGAAATCTACGGATAGCGGGTATTTTAATACTCCTTATAAACGGGTCGGGTGTGAGTATTATACTATCTGTATTCGCGTATATCCGCTATTCGCAAAAATAAAAATAAAAATTTAATTTTTATTTTATTAAGTTAAATCTAATTAAAATTAGCATTAATTTATATTTTACAAGTTAAATTTAATTAAAATGGTACTATATGAAGTATACCGATCAAAATTAATTGTCATTTATGGACAATTAACATGTATTAATAGGTCAGATTGTCTTATTCTTTACAAAATATACGGTATTGATTATTGATTATTCGGTTTGATTGCCTCTTTACAAAATATACATTTAATTGCCTAAAAATATAATGCACTAATTAATAGGTGATATAACTCTTTACAAAATATAAGGTATTAATTATTGATTATTAGATTTGATTGTCTAAAAATATACTGCACAATCAATGGGCTTGCGTGCCATAGGCTCTATAAACTCAAGAAGGATTGAAGATCAAAAAAGAACAAGGCTCTATAAATATACAATTGATGTATAGGTACAATCTTCCTCTTCTATCCTAATAAACTCAAGAAGGACTGAAGATCAAAAGAGAACAAAGCAAAGAAGGACGACTGACTCTCGGACTAATTCAATTGAAACAAAAATTAAATTTTAATTAAATTTTATATATATTTTTTTTGTAATTCTATTTAAATTTTATTTTAATAATTTATAGAAATATATCTTTTTTAAATATTTGCGGGTATCCACGGATATTTGCGAGTTTTAAAATATCCGTGGATATTTTTTAAGCATGTATTCGTACGGTTAGCGGATCGGGTAGCGGGTGAATTTTTTTTTATCGAGTCGGGTTGTGGATAGACACTATCCGTGTCTGACCCGACCCGTTGTCATCCCTAGTGCCGCCCTTTTAATTCTACATGTGAAAAATCTTGCAATAAATTAAAAAATATTAAGAGTATTTTATTTTTTTTAATAAATTACTAATAAGTGTTTTTAAAATATTAAAATTTTTATTAATGTTTAACATGATTTTGTTTAAGATATTAAAAAATTAATTAACATTTATCAAATAATATTTTAATTAAATTAAAACTATTTAATTAAATGATAAAAATTAGCCAAATATTTTTTTTTTAAATTAACGTACAATATTTTCTCTTTTTGGATCAAAGAGATGGAATTTAGTTTAGAATTCGAAAAACATTTATGAGACTTGTTGAATATGATAAGGGTATTGCATTATTCTTGGAATCAAGACTATCTTGACAAACAATTATTGCTTTTCATTCTTATCCGTAGGATATGAGACGTTGGACCAAACAAATACGCAAGTAATTAATGTATTCATATGTTTCTTTGAAAAAGTAGTGTGTTTTGCTTTATGCTTAAAACGTACAATTGATAAAAATACTTATTTAAATTATTATTTTCTGTATCTTTTTGTCCTGTATTATTTGATGGATAACTAAACTTTAATAAAGAAATTAACAAAAGGACATCAAAATTTTACTCCATCATCACTTTTATTCTTATTATGTTTTAAGTTATGTAAATTGTATAACTTTTTTACTTTTCTATCTTAGAATCGTATGGTCAATTAATCTAATATCAATCAATATGTATAATCCTCAAATTGTTTAAATAAAGTACTACCTCCACCTTTTTTGTTTTTAAGGTTTACTATATCTCATTTAAGAATATTCATTTTCTTTATTTTATTATACATATTGATTTTAAACAACATATTTTAAACTTCACATAATTTTGTCGACATTTAGCATAAGTATTCAAGTTATATGAAATAAAAGTAATTAAATTACAAACAAATATGTATCCGAAGATCAATACAAACCATACTTAATAAATATTCATGAATTTTAATACATGTATATTAAACTACATGAGTGATTAATCTTCTTAAACTGTCCAACTGACAATTCAAGATTCAATACTTAAAAATTATTTGTACTATATATTAATTTAAAAAAAAAAAAATATATATATATATATATATATATATATATATATTTCAAAAAGCTTGGAGACGGTAAATAATTTTTATATTGAATTTCAAACGAGAAACTAAGGTTAACTCAACACAACAATATATTTAAACATATAATTAATCACATATCAAACATACAAAAAGTAAACAACATAATGGAAAATTGGCTTAATATTACTTCTGATCTCTATATTTGTCAACTTTGTTCAATGTGGGATTCATTTTTTTCAAGTGTTCAATGTGGTCCCTTATTTTGTAATTTATGTTTAATTTGATCCTTTTTACTAACGGTGTATAAATCATTAACGACTAAATGTCTACATGAGAAATCAGTGAATTATGTGATAATTATTGGTTGACGTTGGCACTTAAACACATAGTAATATGGATTTGTGATATTTGGTAGTGGTTTTCTGAAATTTAATCACACGTTTCTAGGTTAGTGAGTTGAAAAATAGGGTTTTTGAAGTGTGAAGGTTTTATCGTGGTTTGGTGGGAAATCTCCATTAAATCAAACATCAGGTTACTTTATCGTTCAAATTGGAAGGATTGATTCATGCCTAGGTCTAGTTTGCGTTCCTAATCTATGTTTCGCTTTTTGTACTAGGGTTTAGGATTTTTGTTGCATCGTGTTGGCTATTGTTTGTTTTACATTTTGGTGGGGTGATGTTTTGAAGAATTGTTTTACATCAGATGCACTTACACAGGAAACTCAGGAAATCACACAACTATCTGAAGCACTACCACAGGAAACGCAGGACTCCAAAGAACAATCAAGTGAGCCAATGAGAAGGGACAAGTTACAAATTAGGAGACCATGTGCTTCATAATATTTGGAATATTATTGTAATGACATTTGATGTACTTTTGTATTGTAAAAACCAACACTTGTCTAATAAACATTATTTTCTTGAAATCATAAGGAGCTTGATGGCAAACTTCCATTAGCCTTAGCATTCTGTTTTTTGTTGAAGATTTTGTTCAATTTCAATTTTTTTCATGCCATTTTGTAATTTTAATTAGTGAAGCTTCTGTTTATGTTGTTTGGTGCATTATGCTTGTTATTTGCTCAGTTTCACTGAGACTGATTAAGCTTTGAGAGTTCAATTTGAGTTCCAATCATGCTTAGCTATAGTGTCTAGTTGAGATCAATTTCTTTTAACATTCTAGAGTCATTTTATTTGCTTTCTAGTCCTTTGATTCTGTAAGAATAAAAATTGGTGATGAGATTGAGTGAATTTTATTGCATAAGTGGATGTAGTAGGGTGAATTTTCGAATTGCAGTGATTTTGTGTCAAATGCTAATTCAAACAATTCATATTTAAAGATTAAACTTTGTTGGAATGATTCAAACTAATGCAACACTATTAATGTTAAAATTTACCTCTAAAATCACCAATTTAAGGTTGTTTGAAAGAGAATTTTTCATTTTACATTCTAGCATATGTTTTCACGCTTAAGTTCTTTCAAGCAAGTTTCAAATGATGAATTTAAGGTGTTGGAATGGTTAGAATTGGAACAATATAGCTAATTTGAAATCTCGCCTCTAAAACCACTCATACATGCCTTATTTGTTTAAGTTGAATCAGTATTTATTGGAATTTAAGTTCTGTTGCTTTGTGAATTATATTGTCATGTAGCAATAGCCCAGGGTTTGTATAATTGAGTAAAACAAAATGAAAAAGATGTTTAACAATTGAAAAAGACAGTTAAACCCTGTACAATGCCGTAAAAGGACCTCAAAAGCATAAATACAAAAAATCTACAATTAATGCATTTTCTTTAAGACATTTCATCAAACAGATTTGACTTCCAGAATTCATAATATGGTTTTATTTTGCTCATTTAGGTACTATTTTGAACTTGTACAGCTAATTGATGTGTGAATAAGATGTAATTGCATTCATATCTTAGTTTAGGTCATTTGCATACATAATTGCATTAATTGAGTGATTTCATCGTGCATTATCTTTGTTTCGGATCATACATTTTTGTTTTGTGTTTTTCTTGTAGATAGGTGTTTTTAAGTGATAAAATCACGAGTTGGGAAAAATTGATGTCCAACTGTTAACACCCTGACAAGTGTACCACATCATATCAAGTAATAATAGACAATAAGTCCAGATATCGTTTCCCAAGGGACTCTTAGGCCTAAACGTTCATGTGAATAGATTTTATAAGACTTGAATGAAAATTAAGCTTTGAGTTTGTAATGCAAAAACTTAAATTAAACATGCAAATGCAAATGCTGAATCAGTTGACAGATAAAGATATAGATGAATGAAGTTGCTGGGATTTACGATTTCATCCTAATCCACTCTCTTATACTTACTATTCTTATTAGATTCAACTTTATTATCAATGTTCATGCAACTCTCTAATTTACTCTAAACCCGATCTCTCGGCGAAAAGAGCCTATCACCAATTACTAGTTTACTATCTCTAGTCTCCCTAGTAATTACTAACGCATTAATGACAGAAGCTTAAAGCAATTGACCGTCTTATTCCTATCTCTAGGCAATATTTCATAATCAAGAGAATTCTCCTCAGTTCTAGATTTCTCCATACGTCTCTGTATCAACAAAATCAATGATCATGACATTGAATGAGTTAAACAATGCAAGCTTTCAACTCAGAGAAGAAAACCCAAACTATTGATAATCAAAGTATATGAATAAAATAAGAATTTCAATATGAGAGAGTTTCAAAAGGATTGCATCGTTCCCCAATAACAAAGGGTTTAGTTTACCATTGTCATGGTGAAACTATATGAATTGAATGAATGGAATGGAAGAATAAACCCTAGAATTGGTAGATTGGAGCTTCCTCATCCAAAATCCGCCTCCAAGGAGTGTAGAAGGTGTTCCGACGTCTTTATTTGTCAAAAGATTATCCAAGAATTGTTCTGAGGGTCTATTTATAAGCTATGCAAAATTACAGGGTTTTGGCCCAAACCCAACTACAACGCTCAGCACTAGTTTCACCGCTCAGCGGTAGGTACGACACTTAAGTGGGATGCTCAACATTCACGCCCAGGCGTTTGACAGTGTTGTCTCTACGAAGTCCAGCACTCAACGGTGATTCTGGTGCGCAACAGTAGGTGCGACACTCTCTTTTCCCCTCAGGCTGGTGCTTAAGGGTCTAACAGTGGAGTCCTTCACGAAGCTGGGGAAAACTCAGCGCTGGAATTGGCGCTGAGCGGTGGCTGTGATTCTTCCTTTGCACCTTTTTTCATCCTTTCTTGAGTCCAACTCCTTCCTTCTTCACTATCCATCCTTCAATTCTCATTAAATCCTGTCAAAACAATGTAGAACCAAGCATAATATCTCTAAAACCACCTTTGACTCTCTTGTAACCTAACTAAAGTGTTTTGCATGATTTTAAGCTCATTCTAAGTCATAAAGGGTGTCTTTTGATATCAATTTCAAGTATAAAAATAACGGTTTTTAGACCATTATCACAACCCCAAACTTAGAACTTTGCTTGTCCTCAAGCAAACATAACAAAACATAACCTTCCACCTATCATCACAATGGTTCAACACATTCAAAACTCATTCTTCCACAACAAGTAATTACTTAATTCAGCTTTTCAATGGAATCTCATCAAGATGCACATATTTTTCAATTCATTCCAACTCACATAATGTTCACATAATCACATACTCTCCCACAGATGTTATCCTTATGAATGATCAGTCAATAATGCACATATGTAATCCTGAATTTCAGACATCCTTTCCAGACAAAGTGTTTCACTTAATCTCTTCAAGTGTTTCAGGAGGTCACTCCTTCCCTCTACTATCCACATGTCACATGAAACAAGATTGCCCTTTATCTAATACAATCAACATTCTTACACACAAATGCCATCAGAAGGACTTTTCATGGATTATAATGAGGTTGGGCTAACAAGAAAAATTGGTTTTCCTAGATCACAAAATCCTTGAGTTAAGAGAGTTATTCAACATTCATAGTTCAAGCATCAACTCTCTTTCACCAATTTCACTAATTCCCAACTTTTTCCTTTTTCCTTTACTTTTGCATTGAGCTTATCTTTCACGCTTTTCTTTTCTTTTCTTTTCAATCTTTTCTCATGCTTTTTCATTCAACACATTAGTTTAATGCTTTTCTTTTGCCTTTCAATTCTCCCAACGACCCCAAACTTGAACCTTTGTCAATACCATTCAATTATTCTCAACTCAACTCAAGGTAAGGAATTTTCTAAAAGAGGTTTTCAAAGTGTTTCAAGATAAGGTTCAAAAAGGGTAGAACACTTGGTTCTCTTTACTTTGGGACGAAAATTTGGCTAAATAAGGGCTTCCAAAAATGGCCTTGATCATATGACACAAACATGTAATTCAATCAATCATAAAGACTTAGGCAAAATCATTCATGCTCTCAAATGAATAGCAAATATATCAATCAAGTACTCTGGAGCCCAAGACCTCACACAACTATGCTCACTCAACAGCTCAAATACCAATCATACACCCTGCTTAGCATCATAATCACATTCATAAATCATCATACATCTGTTCACACTGCTTGTGAACAATTCACCTGTATAAAAGCATGTAAAGCAATCTCAATCATCATCCACATCAAACATCATCAAGCACACTCATCATGCAATCAACAAGTCAAACCATCATTAGATAAGGTGTTCAAGCAAGTACCATAAAACCTACACTACTACACAAAATTCAACATATTCTAAAAGTTCAAATTACAAAAGAAAAAGAAAAATAAAACCCTGTTCCACTACAACCGGCATCCATCAGTAGATGCCATATCACCCCATGCTGTCATCATAGTCATCATCATCTCCAACCTCTACGTCCTCAAAATCATCATTTTCCTCATCATCATGCATGATTGGAGCTTCAGTTGCTCCAACCCCGCTACTCTATGCTTGCTCTTGTGGCCATGCCATAGCACTATGGAACTCATCCATAGTCCACCTGTGTGCTGGTGGTGTATCATATATACTCACTATCATCTAAGCAGTGGCCACCAACCCTCTGTACAAAGACTCCAATCTAGCCTCCATCATAGACATATACATGTCTCTCATTTGGAAAGGCTCTGCGTGTTGTGCTGGTTCATCCTGCTGGGCTGCTCCTCTCCTGGGGCATCTCTAAGGCAATGGTCTAGCTGCCTCCTCTCCTCCACAGTACTGCCTGTAATATGCTGCATCAATGACCTTCCTAGGCCTCTCAAATGGTGGAGTAGAGGTATCCACCTCAGCCTGCTGACACATATGTGTGATCAAAGAAGGATGACCCAGTGGTGCCTTACTGCTCACAATAGTGGCGCAACTCTGAATCTCATTAGCAATGACTTCACCAATGTTCACATTCATGCTTCTCAACATGCAATATATGAACATGATCCTGTGAACTGTGATGTCCGACACATGGGAGCATGGTTGGATGTTAGCATGAGTAAATGCCATCCAATATTTGGCTAGGGGTGTCAGGTCAGCTCTCTTGATGTGAATAGGCACATCATTCGGATTCCTATGGAAATGCCCTCCGGGTACACAGAGTACACTCTTAATATCCTCATAATCTAAGCACTCCCGCACATTCAATGCATACTAACACTGCTTACCAACCCACTCAGTCTCCAAGAAGCTGTTAATAGTTTAAGGGTCATATCTAATGACCTTCCCCGAACATAACTCGTATATCTGTCCATGTTGACCCCCAGTGACAAAGCATTTGTATAAAACTCTTTTACTACTGCAATATTGGCAGGTGCAGGGTATGTGGCCAACTTCTCCCAATTTCTGCTTTCTAACTCTGCACAAAACTGTGGAGCCAAGTCTAAGATCCATACTGCCTTCCTTTCCATCAACAAATGTCTTTCTTAGACAATCAGATAACGCTGCTCATGCTTCCTAGAGAGGAATCTGTGGGAGTAAAATCTTTCTGGCTCTTTCCTCTTGTTCCCCATAGTCTTAATTCTCTTTCCAGATGCGGATGTCATACCTATATCAAATACAATTCACAAGACCAAAGAATTCACCATTAAAGGTTAGCAAACCATCAAATAAATGTCACTACATCACTGTCAACTGCTGAGGGCAAAACAGGGCCCTTCAGCGTCACTGCAGATAAAAAAAATTCGAGCAAATAAACATTCTGCCAGCCCACCGCTTAGCGGCAGCTTCACCGCTCAGCGGTGACAGCGGCAATTTTGCAAAACCATGCCTAAAACCTCTCTAATCTCCACCCAAATGCAAATACCTCAATTCCAGACCAAAATCATACAATTTAATCGGTGCAAAATGTTTCTATTTCATGAAATCATCCATAGAAATCAAAAGCCCTAATTTTTCATGCCTCTACACATGTTTTCATCACATTCCTATTCTAGAAACCCTAAGATGAAAATTATATGACTTACTTGGGTGGAGAAACTTTGAATGCTTTCAAAATTCTCCTTGAATAATGAAAAATGCTCCCCAAATGCAGTGCCCTCAGCAAAAATCCAAACTTTTCCAAAAGAATGGTGCAAAAGTGATGAACAAAGGATTTTTAGTGAGTGGATGGTAGGAAGAATGAAGATAAACTCTTGAAAAGCTCTTCAGAGTGCAAAAGAAGAGTGCAAGGCGCAAAATGACACTTGGGCGAACCCTAACGGGTGTTTAAAATGTGTAGATGGGCCTCCAACGCTGAGCTGTCTTAAAAAGCCCATTCTACATCGGCAACACCACCGCTCAACGTTGGGTTACCGGGTTGGAATGGTGCGTCCTCCAAGTCAATGTGGATTGTGCCTCCTTTATCAACATTTTCTTCTTCTTGTACCTGCGTGACATTACAAATTTTATCATTGTTAGCACATTTAGATCCCTCAACTGCAACATCTTTCTTTGAAGCTCTATATTTGGCCCTCTTTTGTATTCGTGTAAGCTTCTCTTCCGAGCCAGTATAAATCAACTTGCTTTCTTGGTCCTTCAACATAACCATCTTGTCATGAATGCTTATAACCACTTTGACCATTTTCATGAATGGCCTTCCAAGAATCAACGGAACCATCTCATTGGCCTCCATCTCCATCATGATAAAATCAACCAAGAATTCAAGATGTTGAACACGAATGACCACATCCTCCACCATACCAGCAGGTTTCTTCGAAGATCCATCTGCCACCACCACAAAAAGGTTAGATGGTTTTAATGTTAGCCCACCAATCTTTTTCAGTAAAGATAAGGGCATCAAGTTAATACCAGACCTAGAATCTAGTAAAGCTCTCCCTACATCAACATCTCCAATGGTGCATGGAAGAGTAAGACTACCTGGATCTTTCATCTTTGGCAGATGCTTCCTTTTCTTAGGCCGAATATAACCTTCCTGTTTCCTAGTGTCTTCCTCTTCAAGATCTATAACTTCTCCCAGATAATACTTTACACGCTTGAAACAAACAGGAAGTTGGTGGAGCACTTCAGTTGAAGGCATAATGATATTCATCTGATTAAAAATCTCTCTAAAGTACCCACAATGACTCTTTTTTTTCTCTTCTCTCAAACAATCACTCTCATTTTCTCTATTTTTTTCTTTTTCACAATTTTTTTCTTTCATCTCCTCTTCCTCATCCTCACTACTCTTGATCTCAATAATCTCTTCGTCCACTCCTCTCTCACTTATGCTCACCACAACTTTGCAATCTTCTTTATGGTTAACATTAGTATTAGCCCTAAATTGATTCTTTTTCGTGACTTCCACCCTTTTTGAGAGTTGACCAATTTGTATTTCCAAATTCCTGAAATTAGCTTCATGACTCTTATAATGAGAATCATACACCTTCAAAAAATTTTCAAATTTCTCATCCAAGCTTCTGACATATTCAGTCAAACTAGCCACCTGTTGCCATAAGGGTGGTTGTTGTGGTCTATTGAATAGGCCTCCAGTCTGTCCAGATGGATTACTCTAACTTTGTCCAATACTAGGGTGATTCTTCCAACCTTGGTTAAAGTTACCCTGACGATATTGGAACTGATTACCCATAAATTAGCCTCTTCTTGTGCTTCTTCAGGTGCAGCACATTGACCATTAATATGATCACCACCATAAAAATCACAGAGTTTTTGAGCTTGAGAAACATTCCTTATTTCCTTCGAAATTTGCAACATAATCTTTGATAAATTCTCCATTTGTTGAGTGAGAAGTTTACTTTGAGCTAGCAATGCATCTTAAGTATGCAATTGGAGAACTCCCCTCTGTTGAACCGTCACACCCCTTTCATTATGAGTCTCCTGCTCGTTTGTAGCCATGCTTTCAATCAATTCATACGCCTCATCATCAATCTTCATCTTAATATTGCCTCCAGTTGAGGCATCCAACATAAGCTTGGACTGAGTACCAAGGCCTCCAAGGAACGTAAGCACCAATGTTGTTCTGTCAAAACCATGTATAGGTGTCTTTCTTAGTAAACCTTTAAACCTTTCCCATGCCTGACCTAGAGTCTCCTCCATGCCCTATCTGAATGAAGAGATCTCCATCTTTCCATTGTTAATCTTGGACTATGGGAAATATTTACTCAAGAATTTAGAAACAACAGCCTCCCATGTTGTAAAGCTCCCCTCTGGAAAGGAATTTAGCCATAACTTAGCATTGCTTCCTAATGAGAAAGGAAACAAACTAAGTTTTATCTTGTCATCTGACACTCCACTAATCTTCACGGTATTGGATATTTCGTTGAATATCGTAAGATGATCATATGGACTTTCATTTGACAGTCCATTGAATTGATTGCTCTGCACTAGGTGTATCAACGTAGGATTCATCACCATGTTCAATGTGTTGTCCCTCGACATAGCAATGGTACTAAAGTTTTGGGCACCAACAACATTAGTTGCGTCTGCTAGAGTGCGTCTAGGAGCTTCTTCTGCCATCTCTTCTGTATATTTAGTAGATGCCTCTGGTGAGAGTTGTAAAAGTCTTTCAGGAGAGGGGAATAGCTCCCTAGATGGTCTTTTGACTTTCTTCCCCCTCCTGTCACTTAATCCTTCGAGAAGAGGTTGATTTTTCTTGCTTCTATTGTGAATTGCCTCCTACACAAGAAACAAAAACCCTAAAAAACACTTTTATACAAAAATAAAAACAAAAACAAACAAAAACTAAAAACTAAAAATCAGGTCAAATTTAATCAAATTCACACTACTAGAAAAGTTAAACCAATGAGTCCCTGACAACGGTGCCAAAAACTTGTTAACACCCTGGCAAGTGAACCAAATCGTATCAAGTAATAATAGACAGTAAGTCCAGATATCGTTTCCTAAAGGAATCTTAGGCCTAGACATTCATGTGAATAGATTTTATAAGACTTGAATGAAAATTAAGTTTTGAGTTCGTAATGCAACCACTTAAATTAAACATGCAAATGCAAAACCTGAATTAGTTGACAGATAAAGATATGGATGAATGGAGTTGCTGGGGTTTATGATTTCACCCTAATCCACTCTCTTATACTTACTATTCTTATTAGATTCAACTTTATTATCAATGTTCATGCAACTTTCTAATTTTCTCTAAACCCGATCTCTCGGTGAAAAGAGCCTATCACCAATTACTAGTTTACTATCTCTAGTTTCCCTAGTAATTACTAACGCATTAATGACAGAAGCTTAAAGCAATTGATCTTCCTATTCCTATCTCTAGGAAATATTTCATAATCAAGAGAATTCTCCTCAGTTCTAGGTTTCCTCATACATCTCCGTATCAACAAAATCAATGATCATGACATTGAATGAGTTAAACAATGCAAGCTTTCAACTTAGAGAAGAAAACCTAAACTATTGATAATCAAAGTATATGAATAAAATAAGAATTTCAATATAAGAGAGTTTCAAAAGGATTACATCGTTCCCCAACAACAAAGGCTTTAGTTCACCATTGTCATGGTGAAACTATATGAATTGAATGAAAGGAATGGAAGAATAAACCCTAGAATTGGTATATTGGAGCTTCCGCATCCAAAAGTCACCTCCAAGGAGTGTAGAAGGTGTTCTGCTATCTTTCTCTGTCAAAAGATTACCCTAGAATTGTTCAGAGGGTCTATTTACAAGCTATGAAAAATTACAGAATTTTGGCCCAAGCCCAACTACAACACTCAGCACTGGTTTCACCGCTCAGCAATAGGTGCGACACTCAAGTGGGACGCTCACCGTTCACGCCCAGGCGTTTGACAATACCGTCTTGGAGAAGTCCAGCGCTCAGCGGTGATTCTGGCGCTCAACGGTAGGTGCAATACTCTCTTTTCCCCTCAGTGTTGGCGCTTAAGCGTCTAAGAGTGGAGTCCTTCACGAAGCTGGCGCTCAGCGCCGGAATTAACGCTGAGTGGTGGCTGTGATTCTTCCTTTGCACCTTTTTTCATCCTTTCTTGAGTCCAACTCCTTCCTTCTTCACTATCCATCCTTCAATTCTCATTAAATCCTGTCAAAACAATGTAGAACCAAGCATAATATCTCTAAAACCACCTTTGACTCTCTTGTAACCTAACTAAAGTGTTTTGCATGATTTTAAGCTCATTCTAAGTCATAAAGGGTGTGTTTTGATATCAATTTCAAGTATTAAAATAACGGTTTTTAGACTGTTATCACCAAGATGCAGAGTTGAAACCAGAGAAGTCCATAAATTAGTTGTGAACGTTTCCACAACCTATGGATTTTTCTCCTTGATGTAGAGTTAAAAGCAGAGAGCTCCACAACTCAGTTGTTAACATTTCCACAACCTGTGAATTTGTTTCAAGAGAAACAAAATGCAAATCAGCCAGTTCCACAATTGAGTTGTTTGTGATTATAAATAAAACATATTAGATGTTGTCGCAATAGAGAAATTGGGCATAGCTAATTAGTTTGTAATTTAGATCATAATTGTTCTTCATGATTTTATTGAATTTTGTAACTGGCCTAAGGGATTGAGGATTAGAATTCAATGAATAAGCTTGCCTATCTACAGAATTAGGGTTAAACGAGTTCTTAATAAACTCAAGTGGATAATTACAATTCGCACATCAATTGGAAATGATAGCAATAATATGAAAACGTATGAAATCAATTCTCTAACATTGGTTATAATAACTGAATTCTGGTCATTTTTTTATATTCATTATTTCATTTGATTTTATGTTGCTCAAAATTATGTGAATTAGTAATCTAGTACTCAACTAATTCAATCCTAGAGGACGATATTTTCTTACTACAATAATAATTGGTACACTTGCCAATAATTTATCACTTTTCAAATTCAATTTTCATCCAGTACTGTTTTGACTAATTTTTCCTCTATTTCTAGTTGTTCAAGTCACAAACTTTGGTTAATTGACTCACTGTTTTGCTCATTTTGAAATGAGGGCTCATGTTTTATTGAACTATCTAGTAGAATGTGTCAAGGAGCAACTCATCATAATAGGGACCACATTCACACAAATTTAATTGAAATGGGGACAAATTTGAACAATTTCAAACAAATACAAATTTCATTCCTTCATTTATTTATAGACATTACAAAAGAAATTGGTCCAACGTTAACATTATAGAACCTCAACTTCATTTATATTCCTTGCCCTAAAACATTAAACTCAACCACATCGTGGCAACCTAAACACATCAACCTAAAGACAAGACAACATCATGTGAGGAATGACAAGTTCGATGCCCCTAAGTATTGCAATAAGAAGAATATTGGAAAGCAGACATATGTCATCAACCACGAAGATTGGGAAGAAAATTGCTTAATTAGGGAAATTTCCCACTAAATGATGAAAAGAAAACATTCAAACTTCAAAAACAAAAACCTTAGTTTTTCAACCCAAACCCCATAAAGAACCTTAACATCTGAATAAATTTCAGAAAATCGCTTCCAAATACCACAAATCCACATCAATATGTGTTTACACAATTCTTGGAGATTTTCGAATACACAATGTTTGATTTCTTGGAGATTTGCTCACCAAACCACGATAAAACATTCACACTTCAAAAACCCTTATTTTGCAACCCACTAACCTCAAAACGTTTGATTAAATTTCATAAAACTACTTCCAAATATCATAAATCCACATCACTATGTGTTTAAGTGGTCACGTCAATAAATAACTACCACGTAATTAACTGATTGCTCATGTGGACACTTAGCCGTTAACGATTTAGACTTCATCAACAAAAAGGACCAAATTGAACATAATTTACGAAATTTGGGATAACATTGAACACTAAAAAAATTGAGTCCCACATTAAACAAAGTTGATGAATATAGGGACCAAAAACTATATTAAGCTTAAATAATAAAAACCTAGGAGCATGAAAAATGAGCAACAATGGAGAAGGACGCAACAATACTCGCATTTTAGAGGGCTACACAATCCCACCATAATGTCATAGTATTTGGACAAAAACATTAAAAACATATTAATCTGACCACAATTGCACAAAAAAATGCAAAAAAAAATACCACAATAAAAACTACCATAATCAGGCTTACAATGACAGTGGATACAAGCATAGTGTGACAACAATAGTGAGGAATGAATGTAGCGCAATAGGTACACTGAGGTACAAAGTAGTGACGGTGTTGGAGTAGTGATGGTGGCGTTCGTGGAGGTTCGCAGAGAGTGAGTAGTGGTTCATTGAGGAAGGAAGAAGAAAAATGTGAAAGTGGTAACTTCTATTTCTTTCACGAATTTAACCCTAAAATCATATATGACAATTATTTGAATAACCAAAGTAATATGTACAATATGTCTTTGGTTAAGCCTAATGGCGAGTAATAAAATAAAAGCTATAAATTTTAGTAGGAATTTTGAAATTTTAATCAACCTTTTATTTAAATATATGATAACAGTTAGTTGAATAACCAAAGCAATATGTACATTAGGACTTTTGTTAAGCCTAAAGGCGAGTAATAAAATAAAAATTATAAATTTCAGTGACAATTTTAAAATTTTAATCAATCTTTTAGTTTTAGATCTTCATAAAACAGAAGTGAAAAGACTATATGACATTAGTTCTATAGAAAACTGAGATCATAGGTCTTATTAAGAAAAAAATAATAAAAAAAATTGATAATTTTAAAATTTTAATCAATCTTTTGATCTCAAAAGGGGATAGAAAACCGAAGAAAAAACTGATATGATTAGTGGTTAAACAACTGAAACCATATCTTTTGTTTAGAAAAAAAAAGTTGTAACATACCTTGGCTAAGTTGTAACGACCATGACTGAATTGTACCTAATCTTGGCCGAGCTGTATTTATTCTTGGCTAAGTTGTATCTGGTCTTTGAATATATCACCGTGACAATTTTAAAATTTTAATTATCTTTTTGTCATAGTTATTCGTTGAACTGAGATAGAAAGTAAATATAACTTTAATTCTTTGACACCCGAAACTACATGTCCTCTTCAAAAATAATAATAATAATAATAATTTTTTGAAACATTTAATATATCTTTAAACTTCAGTTTTACCATAGCCGAGAAAAAAAAATGATTTTAGTTCTTTGACACTGAGAACTATAAATTCGTCTAATTTATAAAAATGTCATCATATGCAGCATTTAGAATATTGATTATGCACTAGTGTGTACAGTACAACTCACAAGCCTTTCCAAAACGCGAAAACCTAACCATATTGCGTAGACCAAGTAAGAAATATATTAAGAGGTGAATGTGTGTGCACTGTGTCAAGAACTGAAAATAGTCTAATTTTAGTTCAAATTTCTTCTTGTCAAATATTCCATATTCTTCCTAATTTTATACTACGATTTTTCACATGCATTCAACAAGCCAAAAATACCGCTATTAAAATATTCCATTATTATTACAATACTTTTTCACATAATTCTCTCTTCTGAAAACACTCAATTTATTAAAGTAGATAATTATTGTTAGAAATGAGTTTTAGGCCTAACTTAACCCCACAAAACCGGCTTGTAAGGTGAGGTCTGCACCTCACTTATATATTATAAATTGACCTTATCTCTAGTCGATATGGAACTTCCAATAATTATCATTACCATGATTTTCACGTTATGCATGTAAGGATTCCGGAAAAATGTATGACTTTCAACAAAATTAATTAGGAATTTACTCTTCCTAACTCCATTGTTAAATTGTAAATTATATGGCAAACAAGGTGGTTTTATTTGGCATAAACATAAATATAATATCGCATCCGATAAGTAAAGAAATTGTTTTGAGTGTGCACTTAAAAGCAATCTTCTTCATTCTTTAATTTGTTTTCTTTCTATTAAGATTTTCCAACCAATTGGATGTATTTACTAAAACTATTATGATATTCTCAACAATCTTACTTTTAACTTCTATATTTATAGATTTTTTAAAGGTTTTAGATTAGGATTGACCTATTTACGATTTAATAATATTAAATCTAATTATGTTTAATTTAATTGGATAATGAATTGGTTTTAAACAGTATCGATCATTTTTCTCCCAATTCAAATAATTAGTTTAAGATAGATCGATCGGTATTGCGATTGGTAGTATCACAACATGTTATGTATAATAAATTAAGTTACAAGTTGTGGAAAATGGATGAAGTTGTCCACAATCGATTATATATATATATATATATATATATATATATATATATATATATATATATATATATATATATATATATATATATATATATATATATTATAAAAATAATAGTAAAAGGTTATATAAAATGTATTTTTAAAAAAATTATTGCATTATTACACAAAATTATTATTTATTTTGTTAAATAAATAATGAATAAAGTATTTTTTTCATGTTAAAATATAAATCAATTTCTAAAGAATGACCTAATTATAATAACAACATCAATAATAATAATAAAAATTAAAAAAATAAAAGATAACACTGCAAATAATAATAATATATTTCAATAAGACATAATATATAATATTTTCATATAACAATACCATAAATAATAGAATAGATATTTTCTCTTACTATTAACCTAATAATATATGTACATACATAATTTTTTAAGGCTAGATTATAATATATAAGTGGGTGCAAACCTCACCATACAAGCTGGTTTTGTGAGGTTGAGTAAGGCTTAAAATTTCTAATATGGTATCAGAGTTCTGGTTGAATGCCCACGTGGATTAGAGATAAGACCAAATTATAATATATAAGTGAGTGCAAACCTCATCTTACAAATCAATTTTGTGGAATTAAATTAGACTTAAAAATCAAGCAAATCTCACCTAATGTAAACCAGAACTTAGTTTTGGATATTGTGTTTAATATAGAATACACACTTGACACATAGCCAAGGAGAATCTCCCACAAGAATGTTTTTTAAAGTCTCTACGTTACCTAAACAAGTTTCAACCGATAAATAACACTTATTATACTCATTTTAGTATTTGGTCCAAAAGGACTTAATCGTAAAGAAATTATATCTCATTATCACAAAAACGTCTTCCATCACTAAATTCTTAATATAAAATATTTAAAGTAGGACTAAAATCACCCTATCATTGATATCTTATGATATGAAATATCATTCTTTTCTCTACGAGAAAATAAAGTTAGCTTGTTGAACAGTGATGTTTAAAATTATTTTAAGAAGACTAATAATGTATCTTAGTTTTTTTCTCCTTATTGTATAATAATAAATTTGAGTTTTCAGATGTCACTAGTGTAGAAACGCTATTTAACGTCGGTTAATTTGGGTTTTTAACGTCACTTCCACAACCGACGTCTATACGGGTAACGTCAATGGGACGTCGAAATTCCTCATAACCGACGTCAATATAAACGTCAGTTAACGATATCTACCGACGTCTATATAAACGTCTACTTATACTCACACCAACGTCTAATTGCTCTATATAGATGTTCACCTATGCGTAAACCGATGTCAACATGAATATATAGAGGTTGAAAATGACACTAACCGACATCTATGTTCATTATAGACGTCGGACGTGGCACTAACCAACGTCTAACAACGGCATTGTGTTTTAGTGCAGTTTTGATCGAGACTTTCGGTAGCATAGTGTCACACTCTCCTCTCGCTAGTTTCCCCACAAAAAAAGCTTGCGTCTTTTGAATCTCTTATGACATTTCAACCCAAAATCGAACCTGGGTCCATGACTACTTCCCATTATTCAACCGCAAAAGAAAAAAATTACGGTGACACGAGAACTAGACAAGGACCCAAGTTCCATTTTGGGTCGAGAAGCCATAGAAAACTCAAAAGTCGCCACTCTTCTTGTGAGGAAACTAGCAAACGGAGAATGTTGTACTATGTTACCCAAAGAGAGGATCAAAACTGCACTAAAGCACAACACAAAGAAAGCAAAATTTAATCAGTTGAACGACAAGATAATCGATGAAAGACTAAACAAAGTTTAAATGGTAAGTGCTAAGCTGTCCTTGAAGCTATCAAATTAATACTACTTTTCAAGGCAACTTCAGTATTGCCTAGTAGTATTCAAGAAAGTAGATNGGGCTAAAGTAACCCTAAGTCGTCTCCCAAAGAACACGGAATTGCTTTCGAATATCTGACTCTTATGAATGATATGCAATGCTTATGAGTAAAAGTTAGAATGTTTAAAGAATGTTGTAGAACAAAGAGGAAACTTAAAAACAATTATGAAGAAACAGGCTATTCCACTGCTTTTCCAAAATAGATTCATCATTGGTTACTCACAAATTATTGTTCAATTGATTATTGTTTAAGTTTCAAATTAATTAAAGTACATTCTTAATTAATTTGAGGGCGACCATGCAATTAATCAAAGTACATTCTCAATCAAATGCAAGAC